>NC_031795.1:2885018-2929570 GCF_001522545.3 Parus major | reverse complement strand
AAAGGATGTAAAAAAGCTGGAATGCCAGATTTCAACTGCAGCACAGGTTTTAGGGACCAGAACTGGGATTTAGGGTTTGTACAAATTAAAGCCTATAAAAACCCGGAGGTACTTGCTCCTGGAAGCGTGGTTTCTTTCAGCTTAATTCCAGCACCTCCCAAAATACACAGCTGAGGTAAACCATCACAGCCCTGACCCAGGGTGGACTGCTGTGTCCCCACAGCTGCTGTGCCACCCCCAGCACAGCGACCACCACTCAGACAGTAGAATATGAGACAAAATCTCATTTTTTCCTAAAAGAGAGCCTCATTAGAAGAACCAGCCACTTAAAGCCGTGAGCTCTATAAGGTCTCACAGCTCAGATTCAATTTCTCAGTCACTAAAGGGACTTTAGAATCTTTGTGTACAGGACCTCTGGAATTAAAAAAAGAAAGTAAATACCTCCCATATGGAGCAAGCTCTGTGTATGTGTCTGAGCAGTTCCTGGGAAGAAAAAAAACCCAAATCCCAGTCTGCCTTCCCCTGCCCAGCCCCATGAAATGTCTGCTCCAGAAATGGGACCAGAAGAAGAAGAGCCCAATGGGATGTGAGCTCCTCATCCTCCTGTGTCAGCTGATACCACCCCAGCCTCAGCAAACCCCTTGTAATAATTTCCTTCCCCTCACCATCAACAGTCCTGTGCCCATAAGGGAAGGAAAAAGCCCCATTCTGTGAGAGATGTGATGAGACCTCCCAAAAATACCATCAACATTGGAATGAGGCGAAAGAAACTGCTGAGTGTCCAAAATCCTTAGCAAGTGTTGAGGGAGAAAGGGCTGGCAACTGATGCTTTGGAGGCAAGGCAGAGCCAGGGACATTGGCAGATGGCACATCCCAGAGCACCCTGGACACTGCACTGGGATGCAGAAGGGTCAGGGGGGATGACAGAGCCCTGAAACCCCACGGGGGTTTGATGCTTCCATCCTCCCCTCAGCTGCTGCCTGAGCAGCTCAGAAGTTTTCCTGAGCTGCTGCTTTTCCACCCAGCCCTGCAGGGCAGCAGCTCTGGCAGGGCCACCACAGGGGCCGGCCAAGGAGAGCTCAGAGGAGCATCCCCAGCCGCTCTCCATCCCATCTAGCCTCTGGATGGATGTAACTGCATCCCACCAGGATGCATGGCCACCTTCAGCCTGTGCACTCCCAGCAGCTTCTCGCCAGGGATCAGCTCAGGACAGGCTGATCCCTCCAGTTATCCCACAGCGGATACAGCACTCACTCTCCACGGTAGCACCTTCATTGGGGTTGGAGTAACCTTCTCCCTTCCTCTTGATCCTCCGGATTATTCCTCCATCCTCAAACAAGTCCTCACCTTTGAAGTCAAGCAGCTCGACCTAAAAAATAATAAAGAAAAAGTGGGCAGAGCATAGGGAGGGGAAAAGGAGAACAGAAAAACAACAGAAGAGCCACAAAGCAGCAGTTCATCCCCTGGCTGGAGAACCAAGCCAGCTAATTCTCTGTTCAGCTGATGAGCAGAAGTTACCCAAAAAACCCAGATCCAAACCACAGCATAATACACGCGATTAATTAGAAACTGGGACACATCCAGTACCTGAAGCATAACACAAAGTAACAGCAAAAATAAGTTTATTGAACCTGTTAAGGTACAACACAGCTGCTGCTGGAAGATGCTGTGCAAGTCTCCCAGTGTGGGCAGGAGCTTCCTCTTCATCCTCTGATGGGAGCAGCTTTGAGCCTCAGCTTGGTCCACACTCCACTTGGAAGACCTGAGCCTTAATTTAGGACAGACTCCCTCCTCCTGACCTGTCCCAACAAGCCCTGCCCAGGGAGCCCTCTGTGCCAAAAGCTTAATTTTCCTATCACCCCTCAGCACTAATGGATTTTTAGCACCTGGAGGCATTTCCCAGCTGCTTTCTCCTTCCCATGAGCATGTTGAAACCAGGAATCTGGCCACTCCCCGCCCCAGCACCAGGACTCTGCTAAGCTGGGGTTTCAGTCCTAGCCTTCCAGCTCAGACACTCATTTCTGAGAAAGCCCTGGCAGTGCTTCCTGGAGCAGAGGGACACGTTTCAGGAATCCAAGCTGGGTTTTGGTTGGTTTTTTTTGTTGTTGTGAGGTTTTGGTTTTTTTTAATTGTTGTTGTTTGGGCTTTGGAACTATTATTATTATTATTATTATTATTATTATTATTATTATTATTATTATTATTATTATATTTTATTTTTTGTGTGTGTGGTTTTTTTAAAAAAAATTTATTTATGAGCTGGCTGGCAAGGCAGAAAGGGAGTGAGCTTGCTCATTCACACACCAGCTCACCAGCATTACTTGCCTCAAAAAAGAGGGTGGCATTGGAGGGGATTTTGGGGGCACTCCCAGCAGAGCCGTACGCGTACTCGGGTTTGCAGAGCAAGTAGCAGATCTCTCCCTTCTTCATGGTGGCCACCCCAATGTCCCATGCCTTGATTACCTGACCTAGAAGAAAGGCAGATGTCAGGCAGGAGGGAGAAACCAGCATCCTGGGAAAAAACGCAGCCTGGGTGCGGTAAGGTGCACCTTTTTTTGGGCACCCAAAAAAACCCCGACATTCACAAGTCATGAAAGGCAGGACTGACACAGTTGTGCAGCAACAGGGTCAGCTGATCCTCCTGCCCCAGGGTGATCCCACCCTCCACCATCCCATGGAAGGACACCCCTGGACCAGCTCACCCTTGCCCAAGCTGAAGATGAAAGGCTCATTCCGATCGCGGCTGGAGTCAAATTTTTTCCCGTTGGCCAGTTTTCCCTTGTAGTGCACATAAACCTTGTCTCCGATCATGGGAAACTCATTCTCACTCCCAGGCCTCTTAATTATCTGAGAGAGAGAAACCAGCCATTAGTTGGGGCCAAAGGATGCATATGGAGGGGGAGAGAGATACACACATGTGCATTTACATAAAAATATATACATGTATACATGCACGTACACCCCAGTGCTGCCCTAAATAACAGGAAGGCTCAGGGGGGAACTATTCAGTTTGCCCCTAAATTTGCTCTTTATCAGCTCCTAAAAACAAATCTCAAACTGGAACCACAGCAATGGAGCTGGACAGGGCTGGGGGCAGAAAGCAGTCCATACTGGGTAGATAAACACCCTGGTTCCAAACCTGCAGTGAATGCAGCTCCACTCGCTCTCTCTGTCCGTACACATTTTACTCACAGGGGTGTGTCAGTTCACTACTCACTCCTTGTCAACACTTTTTTCTGAACACTGCAGCCGGGAACAAGCAGTTCTCGAGCTGAGGATGGAGCAGGGGAGGATGCTATTCTTGGAGGAAAGGTCCTATTCAAGTGGAGAAGTGTAAGTGCTGAGGAGCAGAACTATTCAGAAATGGCCCTGAATATGAAAAAAGGGCTGTGAAGCAGACTGTATGACCTCAGTAATGTGCTCTTTCTAATGTCTATGAGTCACACACAGAAATGCTTTGTGGATTTACAGCTAATAATCTGATTGGGAACACAATAGCAGTGAAATTCAGGGAGCAGCCTGGTCCCACCAGCCTCAACCACCACTCCATCCTCTTTTACTCAAGCAATGCTCATCCTCTTTGCCTTTGAAATGAAAGAACTCAATTCTACAGCCCTGGAACTGTGATCCTGAGGGCTGGGGATGCAGCCCAGCGAGGTGACCATGCACCCCAAAGCACAGGAAGGTGGGACACTCTCAGCAGATCCCCCTTACCTTCAGAACCCCTCGGTCCTTGGACGGTGTGATGTCTTCCCCACGCTCAGCCAGAGCCGCTGTCTGCACCTCCCCTTCGCTCTTGGTGGCCTCATCAGTGGTCATGGTCTCCTTAGACCTGGGGGGACACAGCACACACTCCCTCAGCCTGGCAGGACCACAGGAGGTGCTTGAAGAGGAAAGGGTGTCTTTCCTGCATGGAAAGACAATGCACAAGAAAGAATTTCCCCCAAAAATTGAAGCAAACCCAACACCAAAAGAATGCCAACTATTTGGGTGGATAAAGAGAAAACTCACAGCAAGAATCTAAGGAACTGAGGGGGTTTCTGGACAAACTGCTGGAGCACTGTGCTCCCAAATGTCACCACATAAGCAGCCAAGGTGCCAGAAAAGCCACGTTTTCCACTGAACACAGACTTTTTCCAATGGTTCCTGGTGAAAAAAAGAATTGCCTACAGTTTCAAAAACATATTTCCTGATGATTTCCTTCAGACCATGGGGCTATTTTGGTAGCTGCACTGCTGGGCGACACATCATCAAGGAAACATGTGATGGAGAATTAGAAAGCGATGGGTTTTTTAAGACATAAACCAGATCTATTAAAGCCACTCTAATTGTGAAACTTTCCCACAGTCTTCAGCGTGGAAGCTGATGCTAACCAGCAGGAGAAATCATTCATTTGGGGGATTCAGAAAGAGCAAAGAAAGGATGTTTTCAGCTCCAAGGAGAGATAAGTCGCTCTGCAAGAAGAATTGCTTTCCTCACACCCGGGTGGAAAGGGAAGGACTGGAGCCCGGCCCCCCCAGCACAGGAAGCCACCGAGACACAAAGAGCCCTGAAATGGAAGAAGCAGAGAAAAAAATAAGGGAACTACTTGTTGCAAGGCTCAATTATCACAGTCTTTGGGGTGATATTTAATGGCATTCTGTGTCTGCTCCCTTTCCTCTGTGCTGCTGGGGTTTCAGATGGGAACACCTTAAAAAAAAAAAAAAGCATTTACAAAGCAAAGCAACATGTGGTAAGACCCATTATCTCACAGGTATTTATTGGAATATGTGCCATGGATTTGGAAGAAATGTTTGATGATGTGGGTAGTGAAGCACTGGTTACCCTAAAGGGTGATGGACACCCCATTCCTAGGAACATTTGGGTGAGTTTGGACAGACCCCTCAGCAACCTCATCTAGTGGAAGGTGACCCTGCTTATGGTGGAGGGGCTGGATTAGATGGCCTTTAAGGTTTCCTTCCAATGCAAACCATTCCATGAATCAATGATTTGGGTGGGAAGCCACCACAGCCTTCCTGTTGGAGAGAAGTGAGGAGGTGGTGGTGCCCATCCCAGCACAGGCATGGCATCGGCACCGTGCACCAGCTCAGGGATTCCCAGCACAGATCCTCCTCAGCACCAGGCACACGTCATCCATATCCCACCCATAAGGACCAGGAGAAGCCCAAAAAAAGCAGAGAAGCTTGCCCAAGAATCACCAGCTCCTGGACAGAACCTCCCCAAGTCCACCAAGCAGCCACCTCTGGATGCAGGAGACGGACAGGGAGGTGCTGGCTCCGGCTTGCTGGTTGCTAAATCCCACCAAGAGACATCTAAAAATACACCCTACGCATCCTTCTCATTATTTTTCTACGTAAGCAATTAGAGGAGTCATCCAGGGAAGCCGGCCAAGGCGGGCGGGAGGGGAGACGCTCTGCGTCAGCAGCAGTGGGAGGGATGGAGCCCACAAGACCCGGCTATTAAGATGTGGCCCACGTTATGAAAGAGCTCATGGCTTCTCTGTCCAGCAAAAACAGCTCCAACTAGGTTAGAGAAAAGAGTGCACTGCTCCCACTTATGTCCCATTTGGAGAGACAGGAGGAGGCTGGCCAGAGGCCAAAATCCCAATTAATTTGAAACAAATAGTTGTAGGGCAAAAAAAAGTTATATCTGCTATTCCCCGAGGTTTAAATAGCAAGCAGGCAGCTATGTCACTGAGCACAGCAAGCTTTCTGCTGGTGTCAGAGCCCGAATCTTCATGTTTGTATACTCTGGATACAGGGAGGGCATTAATTAATTACTCTGTGTGAAAGCCCCTGGGGTGTTTCTGACACCCCAAGCAGATCCTGCTTTCCTGTTCCTGCTACTACCCACAAGATTAATGTTTTAAGGCTGTAAATGAAGCCAGGATAAACCATCCTCCCTCCTCTGAACATCCACACTGCTCCATTTCCCTGGGATATAAACACGGATGGGTCAGAGAAGCACAGAAATAAATAAAAACAAGCCTTTGAATTTTACAATTCCCTCTCCACCAAAGGCGTTGCTGCCTCCCAACACTGAGAAATCGGTGAAAATTCACAATGGGATGCAGATGTGTGACCCTGGGCTGAGGACAGACAGGTATCACACATGCTAGGGTTTCACCAACCACACGATCCCCAGCCACGTTTCCTAGAAATCAGCATACCGGGAATTTGCCAGCTCCAAATGGAAACTTCATGTTGCAGATCCCTCCCAGAGGCTCACAGGAGGGGAAAGGGACAGGGAAGAGCATGACTGGGAAGGGTTTTGAGGGGTCTCACCTTGCCACCATGCAATCCTTGGAGAAGGTTTGAAGGTGCAGGGAGAGTCCAGGCCCGGAGACACCACAGGGAAACACCTGGTAAGAGGAGAGGGGACAAAAAGAAAAAAAAAACCAAAAGACTAAAAAAACCACATGTGCTTTATTCTAAAACAGGATTTCAGAAGAAGGAAGAACAGAGCAGTTTTGAGACACAGATCATGCTCCACCATGATCAGAGAGGGGTGATGAAGACTATGGCCAAAATCTGTTTTGACTTGCTGTTTCCACAAAATAGCATCTTACCATCAGCTTTAAAATAAATAAATCAAAGCTATACCCTGTCCAATTGTTTCACTGGGATGAAAATTAACAGGATGAAAAAAAAATAAGAGCTGGCTGCTCTGGGGTTTGTTTTTTAAGACCCACTTAGCACAAAGCACTTTTGCTTCCACGGCACCACAGCAGCCCTAAAAGCTTTGGATTGCAACACAGGAGGGAGTTTCTTGAAAACGCAAAGGTCAAGCTTAAAAACAACAAATCTGAAAGCACAGCTGGGGGATGTGGGGCCCTGGATCCTGGTGATCACCACCCCAAATCCCAGCCCCTCGAGCTGGACAGCAGCACGAGGCTGCACATGCATCCCTGCACAGACTGATAATGAAGGATAACCCAGTTAGTGGCTCTCTCCACTGTCCCACAGTGGATTGCTTCCCCTTCCATCACTACAACCACTTCTTCCTAATAAAATCCCTTCTTGCTGAGCAAGCTGTGCCTGTGCAGCAGGAGGGGGAAGACCAGAGCAGTGATTTCTCCTGGATGAGGGTGTTTTAAGACATCTCAGGGCCAGTCTGCTGAACAGAGACCAATGAAGGTGATGGTAATAACTTAAAATTGTGATTTCTAACAAAATATGACCTTAATAAGATGGACAAGCATCTTCATCTCAGCTCCATCCCAACACATAAGGACATACCCAGACATTGAGTGCCATTTCTCACACTCACACATCACAGTTAATTAATATATTTTCTTTTTTTCTTTTCTTTTTTTTTTTTTTTAATCCTGGCCACTTGACTTTCTCCCCTTCCTTCAAAATAAACAGGGAAGCCATGAAATTGAAACTATTGTTCACCAACTAAGAACTCCCATGGATCAATTTACTTCCTAGCGTGCATGCTATGCAAGCAGCCAACATCCCAGCAGGCCAGGCATGGCAACTTCTATGCAAACAAAAAAACAAAATGCAAACAGAGCTGCTTGAATTGCTCAGCACCCTGAGAAGCCCCCATGGCACCCAGGGTGAGCCCTGATTCACCATGGAAGGACAATCCTTTGGTCTCCTTTACCCATGGCCAGTCCGTGCTCCAGGGTGAATGCCACGGAGACCCCGGTACCAAAAAGTGCCACCCACACTGTGGGGACACTTCAGAGGGGGATGCAGTCCCCAGTCACCTCCCAAAGACCTTGGAGGATCTGCCTTTTACCAGAAAAGCACCAACACAGGAAGGTTTTAAAACAATTAAGAGGATAACAGAGTGAAAAAGAAAGCTACTGCGTGCAGTAAATAAATTTAAATACCGCAGTGGATGTTCCCATCACAGTGGGATGGGAATGGTGGTTCCCATCATTCTGCTAATTCTAGCTAATATTTTTAAGCTTCTGAAATGGTTTTATTTAAGGTTCAAGTCATAAGTATTTTTTTTTTTCTAAGTATGTGGAATAAGAGGCTGTTCCTCAGCTGCAGTGAGAGGAACAAGTGAGCAGGATGGGTCACTAACCCTGCCAGAATAAATATCTCAGGCAAAAGCAAGATGGGTTCAGTCTCTCTGCATCCCCTGGAGTGAGGTGAACAGGCTTGTGCCAGCAACACACAAATGACTTTCAGAGAGGAGTGGCTTTATCCCCTCAGTTTACAATATAAACCTATTAAAAACAATCTGGCTCTTCTGCTGGTTTTCTAGCAAGGAAATGCTTGTTTGGTGGTTTTCCCAGGCTGCTTCAAAATGAAAAAAAAAAATAAAAAATCAGATGGATAAAGCTCCTGTGAACTCTCTTGTGAGCAGCCTGTGGTCCATCTCCTCCAGAGTGGGTACGACACACAACGCCCTCCACTTTAATGTGAAAGGGAATTAAGGAAAAAAGCAGCATTTTATTTTTTCCCTCCTATATTTTGAAGGACAAATTATACTGGGGAAAGCAAAATCCACAGCCATTTGTGGGGAGCTGCTGTCCCCAGGGGAGAAGGTGACAGGGGCAGGATGAGGCCGAGGATTTTACACATGGATGCCTCTGCAGCTCCTTTCCTACCTGCCCCCAAGCCATCCCTGACCCCAGCAAGGATTTCAGCTGCTTCCACCACAAAAATCACAGCAAATCTCTGCCACAAGCAACAGATTCTCAAAATACTGGGAAAAGCACGAATGCCCAAAGCCTTTGCTCTGCATCAGCTGGGAGAGGCACCAGCCTGCACCCACCCTGCCTACAAGAGGCTGACTCAGCCTTTGATGATGGCTAAAACAAAATAATTAAAGAAATATAAATTATAGAAATTATAGCAATAATGAGTGTATAAACAGCTGTTCCACACCAGCCTGAGCTTCTTGGGAGATGCCTAGCAGGGAGGCCAAGCATCCTAACAAGCTCAGAGGGTGTAACATAGACATGTAACAGTGGGGAATCAACTTCCTAAAGCTTTCATAAATTGGGATTATGTAACTGGACGGGAAAAAATATATTAATATGGCCAAGCAGGTTATATAAACCATCTGTAAAATGTGAGAAAGTACTTGACATGCCACTACCCACTCTTTGGCACCCTCTCACTGGGTTTTCTGCCACCAAAAATGAGCAGGCTCCTTTCAGTCATGTCTTCTCCCCTGGTCAAAACAACCAGGGACAACAGACCAGCCAGGCTTTTTGGAATTAAATATTCCACCTCTGGCTGTTAAATGTGAAATTTCCCTCCCCTACAGCACACAAGTGAAGTCCAAGCCCTCCACAGGCGACTTGGAACAGCCTCCTGGCAGAAGCAACAGCAATACTGAGCAAATTGAATTTCAAGTGACAGCTTGGCGGGAACTAAAATAAATACAAAATGGGAATAAACAAGAAACTCCTTGTTTGCCAATTCTGTTTTAATTTAGCCTTTTCTCTGGAATAAATGTGGCAATTAAACTTGGAAATTTTTTTTAATTTCTTTTTTCTTTTAGTTTCTAAAAGCATCTCAATGCTCGCAACAGATTTGGGGTTTTCTCCAAGCAGCTTGCTTGCTTGCTTGGTGACCCCTGGCAGTGGGAATTCTGTGTTTAATGATTTATCCCCGAGGGCTCAGCAGCACCTGGAGCATCCCAGAGCTGAATCCCAAGGGGGGAATCCCTGCCTCAGCATCTGGCACTGGCGCCAGCAGCACTGGCACCCAGAAATAACTCAGCACCCAAGACCATCTGCACCAGGGACCTATAAATGCCAAATTATTTTGGGCAAACGGCAATTCCCAGTGAAACACCAGCCTGCTCTGGTGCCAAATGAGGATTTCTTGGAGAAGCACCACAAGAGGACAAACTGCAGGAGGGGACTGGGGTGGCACTGCCATGGCTGGGGACACTGTGAGGAGCAGGAGGGGCAGAGGACACCACGGCTCTGGGGGCAATGCTGCACCACCAGCAGGTCACCCAGCCCCTGCCAGCACTGACACACATGCACAGGCACACGCTGTGTGCATCACCTGGGGTGGGAAGGGAGGCTGCTCCCACCTGGGCTCCTTTTTTGGGATGGTGTCACATCCCAGGAATGATGTTTTTGCCAGGCAGTGCCTCCCAGGGCTTGTTTTATTAAGCGGTTAAATTTAATGTAAATCAAAAAGCACTTGAAATGAGAATATTTTTCCATCTAAGAATATTACATAATGTAAATATTGCTATTTACAAAAATGGGACACTGCAGATAGAAGATGATTTAACTGCAGTCCGTCCTCAACTCTTCACTTCTGACAGTTATTTTACTATTATTTTCCTAATTTTCCAGCACACTCGCTTGCAAAA
Source organism: Parus major (assembly GCF_001522545.3). Taxonomy (NCBI): domain Eukaryota; kingdom Metazoa; phylum Chordata; class Aves; order Passeriformes; family Paridae; genus Parus; species Parus major. The sequence continues at coordinate 2,919,265 of NC_031795.1, read as the reverse complement.
TCAGAAATCCTTCCTAAACACAATTACTAGTTATGGAAAAAGCTTGTCAGCCCCATGACAAACAAGTTACATGAACAACTTGTACATTAGAGCACTCGTGGCCACTTCTTTACACCCACAAGCACAGAACATTAAAATAATAATAAAAAAAAATCCTTGCTAACTAATATCTATTTCCCTGTTATGTGCACAAGATCAGTAGGAGCTTCACAGCTCCCACAAGGGGCTGCAACAACTTTATATAAATTCATGTAACCGCAGGTGTCTATAAAATAAAATGGATATAAAATAGTATAAAAGGACAAATAACTGAGGACAAACTATTTTTCAAACCATTTACAAAATATTTTCCCCTTGAGCCAGTCAGGGAGCTGTAGCCTGCCTGAGGAGGTCTTGGTGCCAAGCATCTCAAACTTTCCAGCAAACTTTCTCCTTCTGCAAGCAGGTAATTAATTAAAACTACACAGCAGTGATGTTCCTGAGGGATGCAGTTTGCTTTTTACTCAGGAATTGTCCTTTTTTTTTTTTTTGGCTCATCCCAGCAAGAAGGTGCTCTAACAGTGCCAGGATAGGATCTCAACATGACTGAAGTGTGTGCTGGCAAACACAGCCTTGGGAAGATGAAGTTATTTGCATTTATTGAAAAAAAAAACAAAACCAGCCAAACAAACAAGAAAAGATAATTGCATGAGCAATTATCCCAGCTCTGTTGTGGGCAGGATGGGCACCATAAGCAGTCTGTGTGCTGTCAACCTTCCACACTGGACCCCTCCATCCCCCAGAGCCACCAGCAAGGCTGCATGCTGTCATCCCTCCCAGTGCATTTCAGCAGAGGAGAAAACTTCACCGACTCCCCAGCAATCTGCTGGGGTTTTTTTCCACACCACCACACATTTTCCCCAGCACAAACCCCACTTCCATCACCCGAGCCCTCAGAAAAGTCCTTGGCCACTCCTTCCTCCACCAGCACCCCTGGCTCCATCACACCTTTTCCTCCTGCACTCCCCATGCTGCTGCCATCACCCACCATGCTGGGGATGAGCACCAGCACCCCTCCAAGGACCAGCAGCCCACCCAGGACCTCTCCATTCCACCCCTGTGCTGCAAAACTCCTGCACCATCTGGATTCCTGCTTAGCCCCATGCTCCCGGTTAACCCCCTGGAGGTGGTGGATGTTGTTCCCTCCCTGTCAGGGATGTTTCTGTCCCCTCCTCAGAAATGTTGTCCCATTTCCAGAGTATCAGGCTGGAAACACAACCCAAGTATCTCTGACTTGCAACACTGCCACCCAAATCAAACCCAGAGCACCTTTGGAAAGACAGCCCATAAAAGCTAGCTACAGACTCTGCCTGATATATTTAATGACTTTCTTCTCTCCAGCCCTTAAACAGGATAGGAGGAGGCAGGAGGGAGACAGCTTTATCACCTTTTAAAGGAAGGAGCAATTTGTGCTTTCCACTTTTTTTAACTTTTAATACCAGTTCCCAGGTTGGTTTTGGTACCCCAGTGATGTCCTCATACCCACTTCTGGTTTGATAGCTTGTTAGGGTGAGACACTATTTAACTCTGTTTAAAGCCATAAAGTATCAGTTTCTGGCTTTTTTTTTTTTTTTTCACATTATATTTTATTTTTAAGGGTACTTTCATTATTTGCACTGGTGGGGACAGAAATACAGTGCAGTGTATTTCTGCACTGCAGAAGCTGCAGCCTGGGGACACAGCCATTACAGACACATCTCCCACAAGTTCCTACAGCCCATTGTGTAAAAACCAGTTTCTTGGGAAGAGCAAGCTCACTCAAACGTGCATTTTAAAAACAGAAGCTCTGGAAGAGTTTTCATGCCCGGAGAGGAGGGGGAAAATCGCAGAAACTTTTTTAAAAAAACCCAACAAAGTCACATTTACCTTGTGCAACAACTTCTACCTGCTGCCAAGGGCTCTGTATAGTGATGCACACACCCTGCGGGGTGTCTCTGGTCGGTGGTGTCAAAAGAAACGCTTCGGGAGCCTCGGATGGGGAGGTGAAGAGGGGAAAAGAAAAATTCCCTCTGGCGAGCAGCACCCCGGGGCTGTACCGGAGCACCCCGGGCTGTACCGGAACACCCCGGGCTTTGCCAGAGCATCCCGGGCTTTGCCGGAGCATCCCGGGCTGTGCCGGAGCACCCCGGGCTGTACCGGAACACCCCGGGCTTTGCCAGAGCATCCCGGGCTTTGCCAGAGCATCCCGGGCTTTGCCGGAGCATCCCGGGCTGTGCCGGAGCATCCCGGGCTGTACCGGAGCATCCCAGGGCCCCCAGCCCCGCTCGGGCACCGAACGGGAACTCCTCGCGGCATCCCTTGGGGGGCTCCATGGGGGCTCCTGTCCTCACCCCACAGCACCCCTGGTGCCACCATCCCCCTCCCCAGCCCCCCAGCCCCGCACGGGACGCCGATGTCCCCCACAGGTCCCCAGGTGGAGTGCCTCAGCCCCGCGCGCGCCTGTCCCCAGCCCCACACTGCGCCATGCACTCCTTCACCCACAGCGCTCTTCCAGCCCCACAGAGGGTCCCGCAGGTCCCCGCAGTCGCTCGCAGGGCACACCGAGCCCGCGGGTCCCACCTGTCGCTGCCGCTGTCGCCGCTGTCGCCGCCGCCACCCGGCTCAGAGTGGCCCCGCGCGCCCGCCGGGCCGGGCCACCCAGCCCTGAGCGCCGGCCCCGCCTCTCTCGCGTCTCATTGGCTGCGCCTCCTGCCCGTCTCAAAATCCACGTTCTTATTGGCTGCCGTGGCGGCGATATGCAAACCAGAGTTCTGTGCCCGTCCCCGGGCACACGGTGCCCGCGCACTCGGCCGGGTGGCACCGGCGGGGCCAGAGGAGCGGGGCTGGGGATAGGGGACAGGGGATAGGGGACAGGGGATAGGGGATAGGGGATAGGGGATAGGAACAGGGGCTGGAGACAGAGACAGGGACAGGGGAGCGGGGCAGAGGACAGGGAACGGGAGCGGGGCTGGGGGCAGGGACAGGGACAGGGACAGGAGAGCGGGGCTGGGGACAGGAGCAGGGGACAGGGGATAGGAGCTGGGGACGGAATAGGGACAGAGGATAGGAGCTGGGGACAGGGACAGAGACAGGGGAACGGGGATAGGGACAGGGGTTGGAGACAAGGGGTAGGCACAGGGACTGGGGACAGGGACAGAGACAGGGGAGCGGGGCCAGCCCGGCCCCGTGCGGTGCCCCGGGGTGTCCGTGTCGTGCTGCGAGAGCACCTCGCCACCTGCAGTGCTCCTCAGTCTGTCCCCAACCCCTCGGCTTCATGCGACCCCCGCAAGGACACCCCAGCCCCGGAGGTGCCCTCGTTCCTCCCTAACTCGCGGAGGGGGAGCCAAATCCCTCCCATCTCCTCCGAGTGCCACAGGAAACGCCGCGCTGAAGAGTGAAAAATTGCCTCATAGTTGGGGATAGGGATATGTGGGTTTGGAGGGCACGGAGGCTACTGGAACACGCAGAAATGTCCCAGTTCGGGATGAAGGAAATAAGATTTTTGTCAAGAGCTGCCTCAGAATGTCCCCCCGAGATTAGAAATCAGTGTCTTTGTGATTAAACACCTCATTGCTGCAGAGCCTAAGCCAAGAGGGGCAAAAAAAGTTTGCGGTAGATTTAAATTGGGACACCTCTGAGTGTTTTTATAAAGTGGTCATTTTTTACCAGGTTTGTGTTGCAATGAGTGCCTGCAGCTCCCAACCTGCACCCTCATTCCCACATGTTGATCCAATAAAACCCTCAGGGCCAGGCTGAAGGCAGCACTGTGTTGGTGGGTGTTTTCTGCTCTTTATGCTGAGTTCGATTTCCCCCAGCTGTAGTTTAGAGACTGATGTCATTCATCAGAAATACAAAAAATAAAAATTATTGTAAATTATTGAAAATAAAAGCCCACTTCAGAAAATTATTATTATTATTATTGTTATTATTATTATTATTATTATTGTTATTGTTATTGTTATTGTTATTGTTATTGTTATTGTTATTGTTATTGTTATTGTTATTGTTATTGTTATTGTTATTGTTATTGTTATTGTTATTGTTATTGTTATTGTTATTATTTTCATGGCATTTAATTTTTCCCCCTCTAAAATAACCCAGGTGAATCTTGCATCTTTGTTTTCAAGCATTTTCCTCATAGATTTAAGTTTCTAAGAGCTTTAAATATTCATTTACAAAACTAAATTAAAATATCGTGGGTTTGCAATACCAAGAAACCCCACAGCATAATTCCATCAGGCCCCTGAGACAACACCAAAGCCCTAAAAAGTCCCATGGGACCAATGGCAGCAATGAGGAGGCTCAGCCTGATTTGTCCTTGTACTACAAACTGGTAAATTTATTTGTTTGCATAGAAAAAAATATAGGGGAAGAAAGCATCAGAATTGTTTTTTTAGGAAATAAAAGACATATTCCAAATCACTGCTATGCCAGACCCCTCAGCTCACTCTGCTTTCTTGGGTGGGGAGATATCCTAAACCCTCCACTTGCCCGATGCTGGGGTCTGCCCTGTTCACCCCCATCCCTGTAACACAACCTGGAGGAAATCTGTTCCATAAATAATCCCGTTTGGCTTTGTGACTCCTGCCAGGGGTACTGCTTGTTCCCCCTCGCCCTCCAGCTGGCCACACATGTCCTGCCCCAGCCCTGAGCCCAGCCCCAAAAGGACAGGGAGTCTTGCGGAAAGTCTGGAAGCAGGGAGAAAAGCCAAGGAACCTGCCCTGCTGGCTCCCAAGCACCTCGAGTGAGGTGAGAGCAGCGTTCCTGAAAGAGAGAGAAAAAAAGAAATTAAAATAAAGCAGGGGATATTTTTATTCATCCTTGTCTTCTGCTAAAAATAACCAGTGTTAATCTGCCTCGAGAGCATGTGGAGAAGAGGAGTCCCTCCACCTTGGCTGCACAGTGAAGAGCCACATAATGAATCTCCTGAGAGTGGAGGAAGTGGGGTTTTCTTTTCTCTTGCTTTCCTTTAGTGTGTGTCAGCACAGATCTATGGTCCCTGGGGCAGGGATCCTCCCCTTCCCGAGGGGATCAAACCCATCCTTCCCCCCAAAATCTAGATCACCACTGTCTATTTTGGGAATCCAAGCAGCTTTTTATTTGCAGCCTGGTGATGCCGTAGCTTCACCCACCCTCACCCCGAGGCATGCACACCCCTCCGAGGGCCCCATTCACCGCTGGCACCGGGGGTGCAGCATGGCAGGAGCCGGTGCCTTGGTCGTGGGAAGCTTTGTGTTTAAGGGAGGTGCAGCCAGGGCTTGCACAACAGAGTACAGGAGAACACCGTGTCCTTGCCACTGGCTGTAGGTGCAGCTGAACTGCCAGCAGGACGGACGGACCGTGGGGACATGGGGACGTGGGGACCTGGGGGGATGGGGCAGGAGGGCAGGAGCACTTGCTTGGTGGGGACCCGGGGACATGGGGACGTGGGGACCTGGGGGGATGGGGCAGGAGGGCAGGAGCACTTGCTTGGCGTGAGGACACTCGAACCCCGGGATGCAGAGCTGCTGGGAAGGTGCTTTCTGTATGAAACTCCCAGGAAGGCCCTTGGGAGGGATGCTGGAGTCGTGGAATGATGGGCCAGACCCAGCCTGGGGCAATCCCTCTGATCCCCCCGGGGCTGCCACAGCCTTCCCCTCTCTGCCTGGACTCATGGCTCCCATCGTGACCCTTTAACAGCAGAGGGGCCAATGCATCCCCCACACATGTGGGGACCCCCAGAGAAGTTCCTGTTCTGTCACAGGACTGATCCTGCTCTACCCTGCAGTGTGGCCAGAGCTGAATCTTTCCAAGTGCATTTCCAATCCATAAATTACCAGATTGTGACCCAAAAAATGTTGCAAACCGTCCCCCGCCCCAAGCCAGCAGACAGGGGCATCTCCCTCCAGAGGCTTCACTGGGCCTAGATCCACCCCCGAGTTCCATCTTGCTCATGCCGCTTCCTTCCAGACACCGGGGACGGCTTTTACCACATGAAAGGACACAAATATTTTCCCAGATTATTTATCTTCTGAGGAAACGGGGGAAATCGCTGCCTTCCCTGGCTGGCAATGAGCAGCAGAGAGGTGGACAGAGCCCAGGACTCCCCCAGCCATGCCGGAGATCCAGCCCCACACGAGTAAGGGCAGGATGCAGCAGCGGGGCGGGAGCAGGGAGGATAAATAAAGCCCGGCTTTGCCGTCCTGGCTTGTGGCCACTTCTAACACAAAGTACATTCCGGTCTGGACGTAACGAACTGTACCAGCCTCTGCCGGGTGGGCGGATGGCTGGGGGAGGCTGGGGCTCCGCGCCCGCTCCAGCGGGGCTCTCAGGATGGGGGTGCAAGCTGGCACCTCTGCCCTGGGCTTGGCGCGGGGATCGATCCCCCCGAGGAAACTCAACTGTGTCGTGGAGATATTCCTGCCAGACGGATCTGAGACGCAAGAGCTGCTGGAGATCCCCCCCCTCTCCGGGAGAGAGAGGAGAGCCCCGGGTCAGAGGCACACCCGGCGGGGATGGGCACACAGCGTGATTCAGACCAGCGCTACGGCTGCGCCCCGCGAAGCCCCGCTGGCAGCTCCCGGTGCTTCGGACCCGGTCTCAGCTTGTCCACGCCGGGAGCCGCAGCCACAGGAGGCCGGAGGAGCCGCCGGGGCCGGGCCGGGCCGTGCCCCTGCCGGGAGCAGCACCGGGCCGGCGCGGTGCCAGGCGCCCGGCGTGGGGACGCGATGTACCGGCCGGGAACAGCCTGACTCAGCGCCGGCCGCCGGGGGGGCACCCGGCCAGGGCCACCCGGGCCCGCTGAGCGCCAGGGCCCCCTCTGGGCTCCTGGCTGGTGGGGTCCGGTGCGGCCCCTCAGCACCACCTCCCACCTGGCAACCCGCCAGTATCCCCCTCAGCATCCCAAATATCCCCCCCGGCATCCCCCCAGTGTTCCCCTCTGCACCTCCCAGGACCTTCCTGTCATCTCTCTCCAATCCCCCCAATCTCCAATATCCCCCCCACTCCCTGCTCTCCCCATGTCCCCCCCGACATCCCTGCCAATATCGCCTCCTCATTCCCCTGGCTTCAACCCCTGCATGCCCCCCTGCATCACCCCCAACACCCTTTCAGCATCCCCAGAGTGAATCCCCATTAATGTCGTGGAGAGTTCTCCCAAAATCCTCCCCTCCTCACCCTCGGTCTGCTCCCCCAGCCCAGCTCGCCAGCATTTCAGGGAATTTAATGCTAAAATTACCCACTGAGGGGGAGCCCAGCTGCAGGGAGTACTTTCCGCCCAAACTGGCTGTTCCAAATCACCCAGCCTCGAGCTCAGCCCGGACTGGTGCAGCCCAAGATCACCTCTCCTTGCTCTCCCCACCTCCCTGTATTGCACTACTTCCAGCAGCGCGAATTATTCGGCATGAGGATTTTTTCCACCTGAGCCCTGGTGGACAACACCAGGGGTGGCTTGTGGAGGTATGTGGGGTGCCTGGATGTCCTCCCAGAGCCACTTCTGCATCCCCATGTTCCACTTGCAACCTCCACTACTGCCCTGAGCTGGGCAGTCCTCAGCCCTCGGCAGCTCTGGGGGGACATCTGCAGGAGACCCCAAAGCCCCAAAGCCAACTCTGAGGATGGAAAGACTGAGACCTTCATGCCAGGTTTGGGAGCCCCTGGAGCTGATATTTGCCTAGGACAGGTCCTTGTCCTTCAGTCGGATCCTTCCCCTCTTCGTTTCAGGGGGAAAAAATCAGAGTGGGAGAACAGGACCATGTCTGACATTGTTCCCTCTGTCACAGACAAAGGCAAAGCAGCCATGAAAAATCATCAACAATTGGTTTTGGCAAGAGGAGGCAAACCAGAGCTTTCAATGAATTTTATTTTTTTTTTTTATTTTATTTTATTTTTTTTGCTTTTTTTGCTTTTCTTCCAGAGAGAGCTTGAAGGTTGACTTCTCACCAGCTTCATCCCAAAGCCGTCAGCCTGGGACAGTGAAAAGCTGGCCCAGATTTAGGAAAGCCCTAAGTCATGGGATCAGGCACCCACATCCCTGGGGTCTGCATCCCCTTGTGCCCCATAACTTGGAGCTGCCACGGAGGTTTTGCTGCTGCAGGCACAGCTTGGTGTGTCCCAGGCCAGCAGAGGGTGCTGGGGGCAGACTGGGGCATCTCCCCGAGGATTTGGGATTCCCTGACTCGCTGCTGCTGGCTGGGGTGTCCCACACCGTGCAAGGATGTGCTTCATCCCTCTGGATCCTGCTGTGGCCAAGGGACACCCTTAGAGGGGCTACTGCCCTCCCGGGCTGCACCAGCCACGGCTTTGCCATGTCCTGAGCACCATCGGGGGCAAAGGCTCAGGCAGGGAGCCCCAGGTGCTTCTGTGCAGCCCGAAACACCTCTGTGCACACCCAAACACCTCTGTGCACTCCCAGATGTCTCTGGGCAACCCCTCAGGCACAAGCAGTCCAGGACTGCTCCAAAGCATCCCCTGTGCCCCTCAACCCAAACCCCAGGAGCGCCTCCACAGTAAATTGGGGTGTGCTGTGTGTGGGGACATGGAATTAGGTTGTGCTTGGAGTCTTCTGTCCCCTAGAATCACTGCCCTAAGCTGGAGTTGCAGGGCTACTGTCTGTTCCTTCCAGTTGGGGGCCAGGGGCAGCTCAGCCCCCCCAAAAAACACACTCCCCCCTCTTGGGGCTGGGGCTGGCAGCCTCTGTGCCCCTGGGTGAGCAAACACCCAACACCCACCCCCAGACACACACACACTTTTTCATTGGAGTGTTTTGCAAGGCTGCGAGTGGGGTGACTTTGCTAGGGGTGTCTGCAAAGTTGGGCATTGGGTGGGCACCCCACTAGAACTGCAGCGACTTGGGGGTGCAGGGATGCCCTGGAATGGGCAGAGGGGGAGTTTCAGCGCATCTGAGCAGAAATTAAAAGGAAATCATGAAGGAGAAAAAGAATAAGAGGAAAAGGCGGTGTTTTGGGGCAAAAAAAAAAAAGGGTTAAAGCAGTGCAGAGGAGGAGAGGTGAAGGCTGAGGGCTGGCGGAAAGGGGGGAGAACTTGGGGAGCGGGAGCTCGGCGGAGTGAGAACATCCTGTACCCTCGGGTAACAGCGGCCAGGGCGGTTGGGGGGATGTGTCACACACCGCCCTGCTAAGTGGGGCTCCCCTCGGCTCACCCGGAGGGTATGGGCTTGGACAGTGGGGGGCAAACCCGCGGATGGGGTGAGGCTGGGGAGGGTCTCGGGCTGCCCTCCGCCCCAGCGCCCCTTCAGCCTCATATTCCTCGCTGCTTTGTCACCAAGCAGGGAGACCCCCGCGCAGGGCAGGGAAGGAGGAAGGGGCACACCAATGCTTGTACCCCTCCTTCCCCCGTCCCCCACCCAGGGAACCTCGCTGTAGCAAAGCCTGCCTGCACAAGGATGCCCTGCTCACACCGAGCTTTGCAGCTGAGGTTGCCCCCACCCCGCTAGAGGGTCCCCCTGTCCCCGGGGTTGGCAGCACCCCACACGCGCCAGGGGCCCCTTCCTGTGTTTGTTAAGACGCCGTGAGTCAGTCGTCTGGTTTTCGGTTTAAGCCAACATTTACCAGCCGAGAGCTGCCAAAATAAAGCTGCGGCTTCACCAGTAAATATAGGGCTGAGATAGGGCGGGGGGGGAAGGGGATTTATGCATCCCCCAGCTCAGCACAGCCACCCCCTTCCCACCTCTCTGGTGCTTCCCCGAGCGGAGGGACACCACAAAAATGGGGACCCCACAAAATCCCCCCATCAAGCACATCAGAGATTAGCCCTGCCTGCCCCTCCCTCCCCAAACATCACTCCCCCTCTTTCCAGGAGGTCCCCCACTGCAGGACTCATGGAGTGTCAGAGCTGGGGGCATTTCAGGGACCCCCAAGGCTGCGCTGCCCCTGGGTTGGGGGTCCCTGCCGGGCCGGGGTCCCCAGGCTGTGGGCACGGTGCCGCCGCCCTCTGCCGGTCCCGGTCCAGCCGGGGCTGGGTGCTGCTCATCGTGTCCCTGCCAAGAGCAAAAAGCCCCTGGGTAGGCAGGGCTCCACCGGGCCCCGGTGTGTGTCCCAGGAAATGCCAGCCTCTCCGGGGTGCTGCCACTGGTGTGGGACAGCATGTGGGGCTGAGGATGCCACACAGAGGGAGAGTCCAGGGAGGGACGCCGAGTCTCTGTCCCACTCTCCTCGCTCTGCCCGGGGCTGGCTGGCTGCTGCAGGAGCGGGGCTGCTCTCCCCGTCCCTGTCCCCTGACCCCACATCTCATCCTGCACCACTGAGGACATCGGTCTGATGGCCTCTTGCCAGGACCACCATGGCAATGAGAACAAGACCCTCCAGACCTTCACCACTTGCCGCAAGTTTAAAACTAAAATCCAGGTCAGAATTTTCTCCCCTTGCAGCTCCTCTGAGCCAGACTGGCAGGGGCCAGCAGGTCCTCGCATTGCCCCCCATGCTCCCCTTCAACAATGGGGACTCTCCCAAGCTGTGCCACCCTCCCAGGTGTGTCCTTGGTGTTTCTGCAGGTGCAGATTCTCGAGCTGCCAGTCATCCTTGTCCTGAAAAGAAAGTTTCCTGCAGCACCTCCTCAGCTGCTGGGGCTTGTCCCCAGCCTTTGCGGCCTTCCCACCTGGCACAGAGCCCTCAGGGCAGTGGGGACTGGTGCTGTGGCTGCCTGGTTCTTGCTCTGCCCCAAGGACAGAAAAACATGGGGTGAAGTCTGCACTGGAGAAGCCAAGAACACCCTCTCTGATGATCCCCTCATCTCCTGCTGCTTCCACAGATCTGCCAGACAGGTGCCTCCTCTTCCTCACCCTGCTGTGGTACAGCTGTGCTCCTTCCCCATGCCCAAAATGCTGACCCTGGGCTGGGCATCACACCCTGCAGCCCACCCTGTCCAGGGCAGGGCTCAGGGGATTGGGACCTTGCTGCCAGCTGGAGCTGCTTCAGCACCATCACTCTCCAGGTCCATCTCGAATTCCCAATGCTTCAGCACATCTTGCAGCCTGAGCAGCTCTACAAGATGCTGCACAAGGGGCTCCATGGCACACAGAGTTGCTGCTGCACAGCGTCCTTTCCAGGGACTGCTCCCACCTGGCTGAGCCTCATCTGCCCTTCCTGAGGAAGAAGTCCAGCTCTGGTCATCCAGAGCCTGCAGAGGGGCTGTATAGGGGTGGACACAACCAGCAAGCACCCTGAGCAGCCACAGCTTCAACACTGCCTGCAAGTCCCTCTTCTCTGGCAACAAACCTTTTCTATGGAATGTTTTCTGCCAGAGCAACCACAGCAGGAAATAAAGCAAGGCAATCACAACCCAAGCAGCTCCCTTAGGTCCTGGGGCTACTGCATCTTCTCCTACCCTGCATCCCCTTTTTAAAACTCCCCTTGAGCAGAGCTCAGCCCACGGCTTGCTGCTGGCCTAGCCCAGATTACACATGATTGCACACACATCCAGGTAAAGCCATCATGTCCATGTGGCTTTTTTCCAGGACCTTTTGTCCCTGCTGTCCCTTTCCTGGGCCAGGGGGCTGGGTTAAGTGAAAACACCACCCTGCAGCTTGGCAGAAGCTGCTTTTTACTCAAATTCTCCCACAACCAGACCCAGGAATCCCTGGAGAGGGGGAAAGATGGGGTAGCAGGGGCAGCACAGGGGGGCCTCTTTCTTCACCGCCGCTTGTAGGAGTCCTGGGGGTCCTTGCAGACACCAAAGTCGCTGTTGGTGATGGAGCCCACAATGGTTTTATCAGCGTCACAGGTCAAGCCTCTCTCACAGGGACACTTGTAGTAGACCCCATATATGCTCTGCAGGAAACAAGGACCCAGTGCAGTGTGGGGGATGTGCCCCATCCCTGCCCAGCCCTGGGAGCAGGGGAGCACCTACCTTTGGGGAGCACTCCTGGGACTCAGCTGCCTTCGAAGCGCACCGGGCCAAGCTGAGGCCATTGATCCGGTGGCAGCAGCCGCTCTTGCACTGGGCACTCTGCAGGCACAGCTCCCCGATCTCCTGCAGCACAAGGCAGGGCCTGAACACCAGGTCCCTCTTTGTTCCCCTTTAATCTCACCCTAGCTGTGAGCCCAAGGCATTTGGGTGGGTGTTAAAGTGCTTTGCCTTTGGGCTGAGGCTCAGCCCCCATGCCCCAACCTCCCACTCTGCAGCATTTCCTCCGTCTTGCCCAAAATATCACCCACCAAAGTGGTTTTTGCTGGACTCATGGGAGTAGGGCTGAGACACCACAGGGGAAGCATTTGCCCTCCCCAGTCCCTGAGAACCACCCAGGGTGGGGGTCCTGGCTGGCTCAGGCAGCTGAGAGCTTCAGTCTGATCTACTTTCTGTGCTCCCTATCCCTTTATGGAGCTGATTTCCCAAGCTCCAAGTTCCCTCACAACACCAGAAAACCCAGCAGATGCCTCCAACCCTCCATGCTTGTCCCTTGCAGCAGTGGGGAGCATCCTGCACCAAGGATAGGGCCGGTCTCCTCTTACCAAGTTGAAGATGAGCCCTCGCTCGTGTTGTGCCGACAGGGCTGGGGTCAGGAGCAGCAAAGCCACGAGCAGGCAGGTAGATAGCACCTTGGCCATGGTGGGCTTATTTGTGTCTCTGCCACAGGGCCAGCAGGTGTTTTATAGCTGCTGTCTCCATCAGCTGACAGGGCTGCTCCTATCACACCTCAGCTCGTGGCACTGGGGCACTGCTGCACTGTCAAGGGCAAGAAAAGAGCAATACCTGGGCACCAGGTCCTGTTCCCAGGTGACTTCCCCCCACTACCTGCCCTTTAGTAGCTCTTTTGGCCAAGGGAACAAAAAATAATGGCATTTCTGTGCTTCTAGTCCTTCCTCCTCTGCTTCCCTGTGGCAGCAGTGGAGCTGGAGCTCTCTGGAATGCTGTCCTTGCTGGATGCTGCTGATGGTTCATGGGCAAAGTGAGGGCTGGTGACACGACAGGAGCTCTGCTCCATGGGAAAGCCACAGGATCCTCCATCTCTCAAATGGAATCACAGGCACCAAGAAACCCGCTGGAGAAAGTTCATATTGTGCAGGATAGCACAGCCCCCTGCAAGGATCTAGAGCCCACCAAAGTCCAGCATTCAGCCTGCCCTGCCAAATATTTGCTCTGTGTTTCAGTGCTTGCGGGGTGAGGCTGATGAAAGGAGAGCAGCCCTGGGAACGGCACAGCTTTTCATGCCCGCAGTGGCTTGGCTGTTCTTGGAGATGATTAATGGCCACACAGCCCTGGCCTGTGACAGCCACAGGAGTGATGCAGAGGCTGACACCAGCCGTGGGGTGACTGTCACACTGTTACAGGGCACCACGACAGGAGCTGAACCTGTGTGGTCACTCAGGATGCAGGGCAGATGTGGCTCCTGAAGAGAGGTCCTAAGGTGGTCACAAGTGCTTGCAGCCCTCTGGGGCTGCCCATGCTCCTCTTGCAGCAGGACACAAGGTTTGTGCAGAGAGCTGGTGCAGCCCCGGTGTGTGCTGCTGTCAGGATGAGCCATTTCTCCCTCTGCATTCTGTGGGGATGTCCCCTCCTTGCCCGCAACCCCCACCCCAACGATGAAGCAGCCTTTGTGCTCCCTACCAGTGTGGGAAGACCCTGTGACACAGAATTTGACGGGACACAGAATGTGGGACACGGCAGAGCCCAGTGAGATCCTGGGGGTCATGGCACAGCCCCATGCGTATTCTGGGGCACACGCTGGGGGTCAAGACACATCCCAGGTCTCATCCCAACACGCATCCCGGAGCATGTGGCACATCCTGGGACACACCCAGAGGTGCAGCCCAGGCACATCCTGACACAGCCCGGGGCGTTACTGGGGGCACGGAGGGGACACAGAGCAGCCCTGAGTGCATCGCAGGACACAGGGACACTCGGGGCACAGCCCAGGGCCACAGGGGGCACCCCAGGACACACCCTGGGGTGCACTTTGGGGATATTTGGATTATCCCAGGGCACACGAAGGAGGCGAAGGGCGCATCCCCAGAGAGCATCCCCGGCACACAGGGCACATCCTCAGGGCTCCTTCAGGAGCATCCCAGGAGCACATCCCGAAAGGCTCCGCCTTCCCCGGCTTCGGGAGCGGAGTCGCTGCGGCTCCTCCCGAGCCCCCCAGGCTCGGCGAGGGTGGGAGGAGGTCTCGCCACCGCCCCCCGGGGCGGTCCCTCCGCTGCCGGAGCAGGAGCTTCCCGCCGCCCCCGCGGCCGTCGGCCGGGGCCGGGGCCCCCGCCATGGCCAAGCTGCTGCCGGCGCAGGAGGCGGCCCGGATCTACCACACCAACTATGTGCGGAATGCGCGGGCCATGGGAGTGCTCTGGGCCCTCTTCACGCTCTGCTTCTCCATCCTCATGGTGGTGACCTTCATCCAGCCCTACTGGATCGGTGACAGCATCGACACGCCTCAGGCCGGCTACTTCGGCCTCTTCTCCTATTGCATCGGCAACGCGCTCACCGGTGAGCTCATCTGCAAGGGCAGCCCCCTGGACTTCGGCACCATCCCCTCCAGTGCCTTCAAAACTGCGATGTTCTTCGTAGGCATCTCCACCTTCCTTATCATCGGCACCATCCTCTGCTTCAGCCTCTTCTTCTTCTGCAACGCAGCCACCGTCTACAAAGTCTGTGCCTGGATGCAGCTGGCAGCGGGTGAGCGGGGCTGGGGAGATGCACGGGAGCGGGGGGCTGCCATGGGCCCACTCTTTTCTCTTTCTGCCCTCGACTCTGCTGGGAATGGGGAGCGGGGGTTTGGCCAGTTAAGAGACCCCAGTGTCACCTCCATGCCATTTGCTGCCCCTTACTGGTTACCAGTGGGGAGTTTTGAGTAAAAAACTCCTTCTAGAGCAGCTGAGACACAACAGACTCACCGCAGGTGATGCTTCCCCGGGTGCTGCTGCAAAACTTTGTGGCCCCACTTACCTGGGGGGGGCTTCTCCCAACACTACTGCCCCTGCTCAGCCACAGGGAGGCTTCAGATCAGTTCGAGAGCACCAAGAAACCCCCGCAGGGCACAGAGGGCTCTCCTGTATTTGGGATCCTGCAGGAATGAAGCAACGGGACAGTGATGACGTTTGCTGGGCCATTGTTTGCTGAGCTCAGGGAATAATGCATGAGGAAGATGAAACACGAGGAGGGGACTGACTGAATGGCTTGCTATCAGCAACTTGCATTTGCTCACTTTGCTGCTCATCCCTGTGGTTCTCAAGCCTCCCCCATCTCTCTCCCAAGGCACCTGAACCACCTGGTAACCCAGCTCCTTATCCTCAGCTGAAACCCAAGCTGCACCTGAATCATTCATGTGAGCTTGGCCACGGCCCCACTGATACCCCGTGGGAGGCAGCAGCAGGGTTTCTTCAGTTCCCAGCTAAAGAATCAAGCTCAAGCAAAGATTTAGATAAGAAGCTTGGGGAAGCTCAGCCTCCTGGGGAGCAGCAGCAGAAAAAGGCTTTTCTGGGGTAGTTAGGGTTTTTACTTTGTTGTTGTTTTGAATGGGGGAAGAAAAAATTGTCACAGGCAGTTCTGGCCAGATGGACACGTACTGCTGCATTTTAGGAATTATTTTTAAAAGTGGGCAGGCTAAAAGAGGATCCATTTCCTAGCCTCTGCTCTGTGCCAGGGCACAATTTTACAGAAATTATTTCTTTCCCGCTTCCCCCATTTCTGTTAGTTACAGGGAAGATTTATTCTGTATGTAGTTAGCCAAGTGCTTTTCCATGAAGAGAAATCCTCTGCAGGACAAGGAAGCTGCTTGCTCACCTTGCTGCTGGCTTGTCCCCAAGCCAAGGAGAAAGAAAACATTGGCAAAGGACAAGGTCACTGCCCCAGAAGGGGGTTCTGGTTTACTGAGCACCTGGTGGCAGAGAAGGGGCACTGGTGTGGGGTGAGGTGCATTTAAGAAGGCTGCAGATGTCCACGAGGGGCAGGGACAAACATCTGCCAGTCTACCCCAGGGTTGTTTCTTGTGTGAGAGGAGGCAGGGACTGCCTCACATCTGCACCAGTTGCTTCCAGAGTTGCAAAGGATTTTTGTTAATTTTTGTTAATCATGTCCCAAAACTTTGCATATGAACTCATCCCAAGCTTGGTCATTATTCTTGTCCAGTAAATACAATTTCTCAGAGAGGGAAAAAGGCACTTCTGAGATTTTGGGGTATGAGCTGCCCTTCAGCAACCTGCTGGCACCAGGGATGGTGAAACTGTCATGGCAAAGCTGCAAAGGTGAGGTGCTGAATACCCCATGGCCAGGCTGGAGCAGCTCCCAAGGCTGTGTGTGAGCTCTGAGAGCAGTAACAGGAGGAGCTGCTGCTGGAACCACCACAGCTGAACAAGCAGAGTTAATCTGCCCACAAAGCTGCTGACAGCTCCACCTTAGCAAACCCTAAACTGGAATCAACTGCCAGGTGCTAGGCCAGGGTCTCCATCTCACACAGACTAAACCCATTGCAGTTTTGTTTAGAGAAGATAATTCCTTGGAGTGACATGGCCAGGGCTCTGTGCAGAGAGAGCAGAGACGTTGCCTGGGCAACACTGCAGCAGGAGATGCTGGTACAGCAGTCCTTGATTCGTGGGAAGGCAGCACAGCAGGATCCTGCTCCTCCCTGCCTGTGGAGCAGAGCCCATAAGGATGAGCAAGCACAGCACCTTTCATGGGATAAGTCCATAATACTTGATGTATTCGTAGCAAGATGCTTGGTCCTCCAGCTGCTCTGTCCTGGCATCAATACTGCTACTTCAGTATTGATGCCTGGAAAATAGAATACATCTTTTCAATTGGAGTAAATATAAAAGCAAACCTTTAGCTAAAAGCTTTCAGATGAACAACATGGCAAAAAGTACACATGGTATAGTAATTCTACAATTTTTATAAGGTTAATAGATTAGTACACTTATCCTACACTGTCCAGTTAAAAGGTTAGTTGGTTAGGTAATAATGCCTTGGGTCCAGACCCTCTGGAAACAGTCCAGAGGTTTCTCTTGCCCCACTTTTGTAATGTCTGGTCCAGATTCCAGTTGGAAAACGGAATGTTCTTGAAGCTGGTTCTCTTCTCAGACTAAGACTAAACAATATTTAGGAATGTCTTCATAAGGTTAGCTTATTGTTCCTAAATGTAGGGAAGAAAGATGGGAAAAACACTAGAAGATACAGCAATCTACAAAGCTATAAATTTATGTAAAAAACATAAAAAACTAAATCTGATGCACCATCATCAGCTCAGGAGCACTGATGTCCCCCTGTCCCTGCAGCTACAGGGCTGATGATTGGCTGCCTGATCTACCCTGATGGCTGGGACTCGAGCGAGGTGAAGCGAATGTGTGGGGACAAAACCGACAAATACACACTGGGTGCCTGCACCGTGCGCTGGGCCTACATCCTGTGCATCATCGGCATCCTTGATGCCCTCATCCTTTCCTTCCTGGCCTTCGTGCTGGGCAACCGGCAAGACAACCTCCTCCCCTCCGATTTCAAAGTGGAGGATAAAGGTGAGTGCAGTGGGATTGCTCCTGTGGCAGCGATTCAGCCCCACAGGGTGATGCTGTGCGAGGTTCCCTAGAACAGAGGCTGGACAGAGTTAAAGGAATAAAGTAGGGATTTATTAAAAGGCCTTCAAAGGATACACCTTGTGCTGTACAAGAGTCCAGCTTAGGCTACACCCAAGATGGACCCCGGGTCAGGACTTATATAAATTTTGGTCCGTTTACATATTGGGGTTAATTGTCCAATTACAGCTTCAGGTGATGCAGTCCCATCCTCCCAGTTTGCTCACCTCAATTCGCTGTTGTTTGTATTTTTTGGGCCTGAAGCTGCAAGAGGTTCCTTGGTTCTCAGGCTGGAAAAGGATTGTTGTGTCTGACTGAGCTGTGAGGAGAACTTGCTCACACTTTATATGAAGTTGAGGGTTATATACTAATGCAGTGTATTAGAATCTGGAAAATATGAAAGCTAAAACTTAATGCATCAAGGTCACTGCTGCTGGGGTGGATGGTGGGTGGCTTCATCCCTTCCACAGTCACACACTGCTCTGTAGGGAGGGAGAGCGAGCAGCAGGCAGAAAACTGATGGAGAGCAAGGCAGGAGCCCAAATTCACCCAGATTACCTTTCCCAGGCCTCTGGGGCTTTTTGATCTTGTTTTAAACTTACTCCTTTTTGAAAACAAACCTGCAAATCACAGTCTTTCAGTTTTATACACTAACTCTACAATTCTCTTTTTTTTCACAGAAGAGGGAAATGACTGACAGAGCTGATCACCACGTAAGTGAAAACCCACAGGGATTTTTAATATTCCCAGCATACCTGATGTCACTGTTGTATTGATTACCAAAGGATTGACAGCTGATTTTGGTTCTGCAGTCACTCTGGTTTTAATTGTGATTAAAGAAGAAATAGTCTTTGCTTTGCCTCCCAAAATTGGGAAAGCACAAACCCTTGCCAAGTGCAAAATAAGCATAAAATTTGAAGTCATACTCCATTTCCCAACAGCTGACTTACTCTTTCTATTCCCAGGGACATCCAGAGCTCTTCTTCCATCAGCCCTGTTCTTTGAAGTGACTCTTCTAGGAAGCTTAAACTTACCAAATTCTGTGGATTTTCTACACCTGCTTTCTTCACCCATGGGGCTGCTCTTGGCTCACAGCTCTTGTGGAGCTTATTTGGTGGGAAGAGCCCAAAATGGACACAAGAGTTTTTCTGAGTTTACCAGCAAGAGGGACAAGAGAAGGATGGCAATTTGCTGCTTTTGGGGGGGTTTGTATACCTTCTTTTGAGGACATTACTTATGAATTAAAAAAAAACCACCACCAAAACATCAGTTTTGGGTTTTGTGCTTGTCTCCTGAGGGCAGAGGAAACCCTCTGCCGTATCCTAGGTTACCCTTTTACTGGAAAAATACCATGACAGGACAATTCCCAGCTGAGCCATGAATCAGTTTCCTGCTCTGAGCAACAATAACCAAACGCAACCTCTGGAAAAGGGCACTTTTCTGAAAAAAAAAACCAACACAAAAAAACCAACAAAAAAAACAAAACAAAAAAAACCCCCAAACAGCATAACAAGAAACCAACATGCTGGGCTGCAGCAGGCTTGGGACAGCACCTGCAAAGCACAGCAGATGATGCCAGTCAGCATCAACTCCCTGCACCACCCAATTAATCTGATTTAGCCTCATCTCCATCCCATCCAACACCCCCCCACGGCAGCCCTTGGCACAGCCCATTTCTGCAGAAGACAAAGCAGCTCTTACCTGGTCAGAACCCCAAAATCAGCCTGTATTATAATTTTCATCTCTACTTGCTGTAGATTGCTGGTTCCTGCAGCACTCAATTCAGTTCAGTTCTAACACGTACCTTCCTGTTTTATGCTTCCCTCTAAAATAAAGCGTTTGTGAAGGTTTCATTGATACTCTCGGCTAGATAAGACAGCAGAGATATAACAGACTTGAAGAAAAATATATTTTAGAATGGAAAAATCCAGCAGACTTGTTCTATTTTTTATTCTTCTCCCCTTTTTTAAAATAGATCACAACACCAGCAACTAAATCTTCACCTGCTTCATTCTGGAAATCAAAACTTGAGTGTCCACTAGTGAAGCAAATTCCATCCCTGAGCCCCTGACTCAGAACAGAATTACAAGGGGAATGTATGAAGACTAGGGCTCAGTTATTATATAATCTGTTTATTGTAGGACTTCCACAAAGGAAAACAAAACAAAAAAAAAGACAAAGCACCCAAATAGAAAGAATAAAAATGTATTTTCCTTCAGGTTTTAGACTGACACAGCAAGTACAAATCCTTTAGTGCGAGCACTTTGCAGCAATTTGGAAATGGAACAAACCTCAAGTGAATGAGCAGACGGTACAAGACTGAATCATGACAGCTGCTTCTGCAGGTCTTCAGCTCACAAGCTGGCTCTAGCCTTGGCTATCATGGTAAAAAACCCTTCCCCAGTCAGGGCTGGCAGAGGAAAGGGAAGGAAGGATGGGCAAGAGCTCTCAACAGTCAAAGAGTGCAGACTCCTTCTGGGAAATGTTCCTTCATCAGCCAGTCTCGAATAGGCAGGACTGGGAGAGCTTTCAAGACCACAGGAGTTGTTTGCCCTGCCAATGTACCTTCATAGTCAGTTGGAATCCAGTACTGTCTGCAGCCCTCCTGTAACAGATACAGAAGTGACCCACAACTGGAAAATGCCAGATGAAAGGAAAAAAACAAAAGAAAGGGTTAACTCAGCAGTTTAAAACATTTTTTGGTAT
Source organism: Parus major (assembly GCF_001522545.3). NCBI lineage: Eukaryota > Metazoa > Chordata > Aves > Passeriformes > Paridae > Parus > Parus major. The sequence goes on along the minus strand of NC_031795.1, from coordinate 2,899,049 downwards.
GTTACCTGCCTTTATTATATGCATAGAGAACCTGATCTACCACTAAAGGAACATGCAGCATGATTTGCATAAATAAGCCAAATCAGGCTCCGAACTGGAGAAACTCTGTTCAAGTGGATGACCTGGTTTGTGAGTGAATAATCCTCACGAACCACAATTCCCAAACACACACACACAGACACTTAACAGTGGTCTTGGCAGCTTTGGCAATGGAAATTGTCTTGGATAATCTGCATGGTCTCCAGCAACTTCTATCCTCTGCAAGCCACCACAAATCCAAAGGCCTGTTTGGTCCAGAGTAAGGAAGTGACTCTGAAGTCTCAATGCTGCCAAATCTTGCTTAGAGTGGGATGCACTGAATCTGTAAGAGGATGGGCTAGTCTAGAAGAAGCCATCATAGAACTATCAAATGCCACAGTGATTTAATTTTTAATTAAAATTAACCCATTATGTCCAAACCCCCTCTGAGAAGTTTACATAGAAACCTCATAGAGTACTTTTTACTTGGGATAACTCTAGAAAAAGCTTCTAATCCAGTATCTATGTGGAAAAGTCAGTTCTCTTCCATTTCTGCTAGCTCTCTTCTAGTGCTAATGGCCCAGAAAATAAAAGGCAGTCCCATACTGGGAAGTTATTTCTGAAGGCCTGCACCTGAAACAAATTAAAAGAAATCTTTTTACTGCAACTTCAAGTGTTGATTTTCAATGTCCAGGGCTGCAGCATGGCTGTGATACAGGCATTGCAACCCTTCCCTTGGAATAAAAAATGAATGGTCAAAAGTGAAAAGTCAGAGCAGACTGCATCAGCAAAAGCCAATCTCTCATGAATACCACCTCAAGCAAGGCAAAAAAGTGCCAGTAAGGGATAAAAAACCCCCAAAACTTATGGCTCACTATAATGTTAAGAGTTGCCTGCAACAAGGCTCTCGCTGCAGGCTGAGGGTGCACCTATATGTTTGCTGAGGGTTATACATTGAGTCAGTTCCAGCTTTTGCTTATTTTGCTTTGTCACCTTTTAGTCACAGGCATTGAAGTAGAAAACATCACCAAGTCCAGAAACTATTCTATCAGGGGTGCAGGGAAGGAGAAAAAATAAATGGACAGGGCACTTTGGAGGAAGAAATAAAAGATACTAAAACCTAGGTTTAAAAAGCTCTTTCAGAAGCAGCTAGAGCTAAATAAAAGTTTGTGACTGGAAAGCAAAGAATACAATAGACACGTAGAGAGTGATGGAAGATTTCAAGGTCGTTGCTCTAACAAGGATCTGGCACCACCTTGATGCCAACTGTAACTTCTCACCCCATCAGTAGCTACTGGATCAACAGTGGGAAAATTGACTCCTGAGTCAATGAGATCTTCACAGGAAGGAGAGTTGGAATTTAGCTAAGGGAGATATCTGAGCACAGGTGAGCTCAAATTTGTCACACACAGTGCCTAACAGTGAGGAGACTGAGGAAAAATCTCTTATTCCAGTCAATTAGTCTTTGGTGAAGCCCAATCAAGGCAAAAACACAGATGATGCCCATTGGCTGAGGAGAGTCCCCATTAAGTCACACAAACAAACTCAGGAGAACAGGTTAGATTTATCTAAAATCTTGGAAGCCTTGAAGGAAGAACTCCACACTGAAAGTGAACAAGGAGGAAAATGGATCTGGGAAAGGGCAGCTGGGTGTGTAGGCTATGCTGTAAACCAGAGTATAACGTTGTAGCATTGCTTGGAAGCTTCTAGGAGTTAAGCCAGGGATGCCTGAGACACTCTGCTGCTGTAGCTCGTTTCTCTGGGATCAGCTCCAGCATGGGGAGTAAGAAGTCTGTGAATGCAGCTGCCTCATCTTGGGACCACTCGTATTTTTCCACCAACACTTCAAAAAGGCCCCAGGGCTTCAGTTTGGTGATGTGCTTCAGATCACCTGAAAACCCAAGACAAATGGGTTAAGTGGAAGACGTGGGAATAGAGCAGCTGAATAAAATTGGCTGAACAGCTAAACATGACAGAGTGAACTCAGAGACTTTTCTAATATCTAGGGCATAGGGAATACAAAGTGCTGGGGCATGCTGAAGGGAGAAGTGAATTATATTAAACTCCCTTTTCTATCTGCTTTAGAAGCCTGTTATAGAAATGTACATCCTCAAAGGGTTCTTTTTTCTACCTCCTGCTATTTCAGATCCCCTATCAGCAAATGTTAACTTCATTAAATCACTAATTATGCTGTTTGAGATGACAGATGAACTGTGCCACTGACTCTGGAATACATGCAATGCATGGGGCACTGTTTGAGAAAGCAATACACTACTAATAAAGAAGGGCTTGTTTTTATAAAAAAAAATATTAAATTGAGTCAAAACCTAATTTTTTGACTCAATACATTTCTGGGGTACTGAGGACTTCAGGACAATGTTCTGTGCTCTGAACAACATGGCTCATGATGCCAGGCACTATTTAAGGTGCCAGAAAAGGAGTCAAGCTGTCTAGAAAAGCCTTCAAAAGCGAGTTCCACCCTCTAGGTGACATAAATCAGCTAAATAAAACCACATCAAGTTTGACAAAACATGTAATTTACTGTTTTTCTACCTGCTGCATTTGATCTACACCAAGATGCTGAGCACTAGGATGTAGGATGCTTTTAGGAGTAAGATAAGAATGCCTTACATTCAGCTGCAGTTTTACTGATAAAGCATTTCAAAAAACAAAGGAAATACTTAAAGATGCCATCTTTGCTGGCATCTATTTCTAATTGGCATTTCCAGCAAGACACTCCTGTGTATTTGGGGCAAGGGATGAAGGGATAAAGTGTCACTTGCTTTGTTTCCTTTTACCTTTCTTGGTGAAAAACTCCTTGGAATATTTTCCTGCCAAAATAAGCTTGCGAGGTATTTTCCCCAGAAGTTCTATGATCAATGCAATGTGATCTGTACGTGAAAAATAAAAAAACCCAACAAATACAATGAGCTTCATCCACACAAAGCCTCTCAATGCTAGTTTGATGCTCTGGGATACAAGGATAAAGACATTTATCCCTTAAAAATTACCTTGGAGACCCACCTGAAACCAGATTACGCTATGCAACAAGGGGCAAGGGGAAAACAAATAGGAGAATTCGAGGCACAATCAGTTTGAGACACAAGGTAGAGAATCCAGCAGCAAGAGGAATGCAAAACACCAGAACAAGAGAATGAACTTCATTGCCCAGTGTTTTACTGCAGTGGCTTGAGCACAGTTGCTGCTGATTTGGATAAATAATCTTTTTGCAAGGAGCTTTTGCACTGCTGATTTTTAAGACAAGGCTCATTTTGAAGAGGCAATCGTTTAAGTCCCACTTTAAAAAGAGACAAACAGACCTTCATCTCGTGAGTAATCCTCCCCAGAGTGAGGCTCGAACAGATAGTCCCCTGTTGCCAACTCAAAGGCCTAAACAAAAAGAAATGAGCACATTAAATCACTTCAAAACACTTTAAGATGTGCTGCAGGTTGACTCTGCAAATCTCTGTGGGACAGAAGCAAAATGGTGGGAAAGAATAACCTGCAAAACTACAGTAAACAGCTATAATCTTAAATACTGCATTACAGCCTAAAATGTACAGTGACTTTGCAACGCTTTAAAAACTGCATTAAAAACATCGTAGGCACACCTGGGATGAATTTTGGGTGCAGGACCACCAGTTAACCACAAAGTTAAGGTATTTCACATGCTTAGTTTTTCCTTTTCAGAGTTTTGCAAAATAGCAAAACCCTGTCCAAACTATAGTTTCTGGAGTTGGTTATTTTTAGTTTGTTTTGTTTAAGGTTTTTTAGTATTCTTTCCTCTCCCCTATTTTCCCATGTTTTCCAAACAGTTAATCTCTGAACATCTGTCTGTAGAGATGAAAACACCAACATCTGCACTCATTTCAACTCACCACTCCTAAATTCTGTAACACATTCACCCATATGTATTCTCTTGTACTCAGAACACTACCCCTGACCTTTTGTATTCTGTTTTCTTTATGAACTGCTGGTGCCAAGCAGTTAGATCAGGCACACTGTGTAATTCTGGCCACATGCTCTGCAGAGAAAACATGACCCTACTGCATTTTCTTTTACCACATTCATCAAAATCCCAACTTGTTTTCCGAGACAGCAAAAATGTCTATTTTCCAAGCTTAAGTTACAAAACCCAAGCTTTGATTTGTAGAAGACACAGAGTGGAGACACATGCAGTAACTGGCTTGACTGATTTTTTTTCATTGTCATATTCTATATTTGCCAGCTGTTACAAGAACAGCTTCAGCCTCATCTCAGCATTACTCAGACTAAACATCGATTCCAAACCTGCAGAGGATGATTAAAATTAGAAACTATACTGAAGATACACGTGAAATAGTGGTAGATGCAGCAGAAAAGCTTTTTTTAAATATCAAAAGACACTGTGTTCAGAATGGCCTAGTTATCCTGTTTTTCCAGAAAGCACGTGGCAAAGTACAATCATATTTGAAATCTGCTGATGCTGGACAACAAAACTTTCAAAAAGAAAGCCACATGTGGAGAAGAAAATATAAATAAAAAAAACAACTCTGGTGTGGAAACCTATTATTCAGCAAGTCTGGAAGTTGAACACTTGTAAGGGACTTTTGCCAGTCCCTTAGCAGCTCCGAAGGCAGAGCACAGAGGAGGAACATCCCCAGCTGGCAAAACTCACCATGCAGGCTGTGCTCCAGATGTCAGCAGGGGTGTTGTACCCTGACCCTATCAACACCTCCAGGGACCGGTACTGCCTTGTCTGTATGTCTTCAGTGAAATGTTTGTGCTAAAGAGAAGAAATGTTTTACTAAACAGCTCAAGACTGCTTAGAAGAGGAGAATCAACAACCTGGAAGGCCACAGTAGATCAAAGCTCATTACCATTACATTTCAGCTGCATGTTACAGCCTCATTAACTATTTCCTTATATTCCTGTGTTTACATGCTCTACATGAGACACTCCTCAAGTGAAACAGTACAGCAATTTAGAGGAAAGCAAGCCACAAAAACAGAATAAAGGAAGACTCTGCATTATCTCCTGCCCAATCCTGGCAGACAGGCTTAAAGCCAGTCCAGCTTAAAGCCGATAAGCAACACCAATGTCAGAAATTACCAGGCACTGCAAGCCTGACTGAAATTCTGAGTTGAAACTCATCTCTCCCAACAGATCTGAAGTAATGTGCCATTTTAGAAGCCAAGTAAAAAGATATATTTCTTCTATTTGAAATTTCAAACATTTGAAAGCAGCATAGCACAATCATCAAAGAATAAAACTTGCAAGTTTTATTGTGTGACTCTCTTTCATGTGCTTGTGAATGCACTGAAATGGTCTGACAAGCTACAGAACCAGCCCATCATGATGAGCAATTGTTTGCAACTTTGAAGCTCTCCTGGAGATTGAGAAACTCCTTCAGCAGTTTCACATGAGCAGATTTCTACATTCTGTACGGGACATGGCTCACAGCCCTACAAGAAGCCATCAAATGCCAGAGAGGCACCCAAAGCATGGACTGAAATCTTGTGTTCAGAGAAGCATTCTTTTCTTTGTGTCCCTGCTTCCCCATCTTTTCTCCCTGTCACAGTTTCAAGCTATCACTGCTTTCACAGCCAGGTCTAAGGATCTGTTTTACAGATTATTTTCCATCTTGGCAAACTGACTGAATCTGCAGCTTTAAAAAGTCAATGTGAAAAGACTAAACTTACCACCCAGCAAGCATTTCCTAGGTCAGCTATCTTCACTTTGAGCTTATCTGCATTCTTGGGCTCAAGAGGATTAAGAAGGAAATTCCCAGCAGCTGATTTTCCTAGAGGCAATGTGTACAACAGCTATTAAAGCTACATAGGCAGTGTCACCATCTGTCACCCAAATCCTATCAACTTCTCCCCAGACAGGAAGTTTTTCTGATGGATCAGAACTGTTCCCTCCCTGATGCTTGGGTATAAAAATGAGCATCACTCTGCACTATCAACAACATCATTAAGACCCAACTGGTGTAATTAAGCAGAAGGATAAATGAGCATATGCAGCAGTGACTATTTCCCAGCATTTTTTGCACATCCTGTCTATATTTTAAAAAAGCCCCATTGAAATAAGGGCATTGGGAAAATTGAATGACATGATGGAGAACATAAGTATTAAGTCACTAATTGACATCCAGCTGTACTTCTAAACCTAAAACTTGGGAGAGTTTGAAGCTGTAAATTTGGGAGAGGGCTGTGAGAAGCAAAAGATACCAGTAACCTAGCAGAGGCATCCAGCAAAGTGCAGTTCAAGTTTCAAAATCTAAATTTCTCTTGTTACTTTTCATGCATATAACTCCCCTAGTGGTATTTGGGCAAGAAAATGCTAGAATACTTCTTTTCAGTAAGTACAAATGGTAGTTTTACCCTCCTTCTCCAAGCAGATATATATATCACCTGGCACGGAAACAAAGATGCAAAAATGGAGTTTTACCACTTAGTATTTTTAACATATACACAAGCTGGAATGTCTTTAAATTGCTGTACACTATTTAATCTTATTTTCTCCTAAGCCTACATGACACATTTTTTCCACTCTGAAGAATATCATATTCAAATAAAAGCATTAAAGAAGTTGGGTTTATTTCCCTGCACTGTATAAACTTTGTTTCTGGCTGCATTTTCTGGGAAAACATTTACACATCTTGAGTAATAGAGAAAAGCTACCTTTGCTCCATATTAAGAGCCAAACTGTCAGAACACACTGAACATACCTATCCCTTCATTTAACAGCAAGTGACAATCTGAAGGCTTAATAAAAATCACATAAGCAACACCTGATTCAAAGGAGGAAATGTTCCTCCACTGAAAACAAGGTGTTTTTAAGAAGTAGGAATATTTATGCACGCCAAAGTCAAAACTGAGGCACAACTACAACAGGCACCTAACAAACAGCAAACATCTTGGAGTATGATTGTCAGGTTAATTACTCCTGGCAGGAAAACTCTCAAACAGGTGGTTCTGATCGCTTCACCCTACAAAATGCACATTTCTATTCATATGATGAAGTGTAAAAAAAATCTCCCACATCAAGAAGCCCTTTTCTTACAAGGTTCCTCTTATACCTTTGTTGTCTGTCGAGCTGTTATTCTCATTCTCATCCTCTGAATGGATCTCTGTCCTGATGCTTTCCTGAAAACTGTTGATCCCCTGCTCACTGAACACCTGCTCTTGGTTGGATGTGGGCTGGCACACCATGGAATCCTCTGGGGCCAAGGGCACAAATGAGTCCAACATTGCTTCTTGAGGCCTGTTCTCTGAGTCACTGTTGTGCTGGCTGTAATTACAGTCATGCAAGTTCTCAGTCTTCTGTGTGTGAGGGTGACTGCCACAGTCATTGGCATTGTGGAGGTCGTCCTCAAGTCGTACAGACCCTTCATTCACAGAGTCTGTCAAGTCCGTCATTGGGATCACTCCGTTGCAGTTGATTTCCGATGCATGTTTTTCCACACTGCTTTCCATGAGATTTGATTGCTCCTGTCCAAAGGCTTGTGCTGCAAGAGGGGAAAATGAGAATGTAGCAGAATATGACTTAATAAATAGCTGGAAGATGTTCAAGGGCATCCTGAGAGGTAGGGAGTACTCTAAATGTAACTGAACACAGACATTAGCTCAGTTTGTAACAGGAGATTTTCCAGTCTCATCAGGAGGACAGAACCCACCTAAAGGTGCAAACACCTTTAGCCACCTCTGCTAAAGGTACTCCCCCTCCTCACACCCATGAGTAAATGGACAACACTGACCATGCCGTGTTGGAAATGCTTTAGGTCCATACCTGGCTTTTTGCTGACATTTTCCTCTGGTGGACTGACTTTTATGATCATTTCCAGAGGGGTCTGAGCTTCTTCCTTCTCTTCAGGCTGTGTCTGTCCAGGGTTTGCTTCCTTCTCCATTTCTTCTATCTCTTGCATTCGCTTCTCCAACAACTCAGCCTGTCTTTTCTGCTTCTTTTTCAACTTCTTTTTCTTATTCTTTGACATTTTGTCAGCCTACACAGAAGCAAGCAGAGAAATTTGACTTAACATTTTATACTTCAATAAATTTAAAATGCACCAAGGTTTAATTTATCCTAGAGCTGAGGAAATAGTCTGTGATGAAAATGCTGGAGACAGCTCCTCTCTTGGATAAAGAGTAGCTATTCTGGGTCTTGAACCACTAGTCTATGGCTCCTATCCGTGCATTTTTGCCCTGACCTGAAAAACCTACATTATTCTCCTAGTGAGGGAGATCTCTGACTCCAGAGAACAGTCACTTTCCCAATAGACCTTGAGACCACCACCAGAACTCCTTATTCTGACGATTAATGACCTAATACCATTTACAAGTCCAAAACAGCATTCGAACCTGATGCCTATGCCAAACACAAATCACACATTTTTTGATATGAGATTGCTTTCTCTTAATGCTGACTGAACTATGAAACAATGCAGGAGATACCATCAGTAGATGCATACTTACAGATGAAAGCTATTACACTTACTGGTTTTGGCTGTGGTGCAGTGCTCACTGAAAGAGAAAGGAAGATAGGTAAATCAGAATGGCTCTACTCCAAAACTGCAACTGCATTCTGATGTTAAGGTACATTTTTCCTATGTGGTTTGATAACACTTTAATAATATCAGCAATGTGATTTTGAAGGCTCATTTCTCTACAAAAACGCAACAATAAAAAATGATAAAAACATTAAATGAGCAAATGCATAATTCAAGTTTCAGACAGGAGACTTGCTTGACTGATATCAAAGACTTAAACTTCCTGCCACGTAGCTTCATTTACTGCACGTATTATGCATCATACCCAAATGAAAATGAAAATCAACGCATTAAAATACCAAACTTCAGGAAGCTTCCTTAAGCTGAGATATGCTGTGATCAGTTCAGCTCAATGTTAGTTGTTGTAAGATTAGGACTGACAGTGCCTTCCAATACACACTGGTTTTTGAAAAGTACACACATCTACAGATGGATATTCTGAGGAGGAATACAAGAAAATCTGCCCTCATATCTTTAGGGATGTTTGCATGTCAAGAAAGCTGTTTTTTTACAATTTTTCAGACTTCTGCAAACTGACAACAGGTAACTCATCTTGTTGCAACTCTCATCAAATGCATTTCCAGCATCAGGTTATAAACTTTTGAAGGAAATGTGAGAATTTTGCCACATTTTTACACCAGTTCTATATCGAGTGCATCAGCATTGTGCTATATAAGACTGACTTTACCAGTGCCAGATTAGCTGTTGTTAAAAGCTCATTTACATTGTGCATTTATCCTCCCTCTTGTTTTCTCACACAAACTGCCGTCCCCATCATCTGAGTCACAATTTATGACTAATTTCCCAATTTACAACCAGGTTTTCAAAGGTAACTTGCATTATTGTTCCACTGTACTCAGGAAGTTTTCCTTAGTGATGATTTGGGCATATATGGCAGAAACATCATCAATTTTCAGGGGAAAAAAAAAAGAAAAATAAATCACCTGCAGAGCCAGATGGTGGTGGGGCTCCAGATCTCTGCCACTCTGTTGCTTCTGCAGCCAGCCTGCGAATGTACTGGTCATTCACACACAGCAGGATGTTCTCAGGCTTTATATCTGTGTGGATGATTCGACATTTTGTATGCAAGTAATCCAGACCCTGAAGAACCTGCAGGCAAGAGAGAAGGAAGTCAACCATTAGACAATCTAACTGAGAGCAAAGTGAAAATGCAAAAGTGCCTAGGATGGCCAGTGAGCCTGAAAGGGGTTTGAGAATACTCCAGGTTAGAAGAGCTGGTGTGATCAGTGGTTACTACCCAGTTCCACAAAAAAAGAGATTTGCATACACATTTTAGCTACTATTTAAAAATACTCAATTTACCCTCATTACTTAACTTACCACAGGTGAAAATCTAATTTTAATACTCTACAATAAAATCAGAGTTTCCTCCTCCCCTGCACCTCCCATGTAGAAAGGTGTTTCTTCTTAGGCAGCCACCCAATAGGGAGAACCAGCTTCTCCTGCTCTTTCCATCATTAAGCACTGTACTACTGTGACAGCTTTAAAAAAATACCTCTCTTATGAGGAATGATTGAGGTAAGAAGAGGCTAAATGCAAAAACCATCATGGTTTAAGTGTCAGAAAACAACTGCAGAGGGGGCTTGCAGTATAGAAAGGAAGTTCTAACCCAAGAATATTTTGTTGCATGAAGGAGATACCACGGATTTTTAGCTTTTGTTTCCTCAGATCTGATAAAGATCAATGCAAGAGTTTTAACTGGGTCAAGGGGAAGAGTCAGTCAGAACTGGAACTTACCTGTTTGATAATTTTTTTGACACAAGGGAGTGGAAGACCCTGATAATTTGACTTGATGATCCACTTCAGGAGATGATGCCCCAGAACTTCAAACACCATACAGATATCTGGAACCGAATCAAGGAAAAACCCAGACATCCAGAGCCAAGGAGCTCCAAATTCCCAGGACTAAGGATTAAAGGGAATCCCCACCATTTGGGCACTTTATTTTAAAGAACCCTCACAGCTTGGAAATGCTGCCTTCCTCAACAGCATCACCCTATCCTACACAACAGTGCCATTATCTAAAATAAAATAAAATACAGAGGGATAGAGCTGAACAAAGGTCCCACAGCAGCAGTAGCAATCTCCTGCTTAGAGTGGAAGCCAGTTGCACAAATATACATTAGTATTTACTGTATGTTTTGGAACAGCCTGCACTTCTGCCCCAGGCAAAACTCAATGTCAGATCTCTCTGTACCAGCATTACCTGAAAAGATAATAAAATTTCCATTTCGTAAGTAATCTTCAGAACAATAAAGTCACTTTCTTTGCCCTCCTTTGCCTCTTTACTAGCAAAACAAACTTTTGACAAACCTGGTTTTCAATTATATTTATATGATCTGCTTTTTAGCTCTAAGATCTCAACAGCTACAGTCACTCCAGTGACATATTCAGTACAGTGTCTTTGTTTTAGAAGCCAAACTTTCATGAGTTTATTAAGCTGCTTTTCATCTACATTGGCAGAAAGCACAGATTTCACAAGACTGGAAGAAATATAAGCTCAAATCAACATTTACTCAGAAAAAAAGCTAGAGAAAATGCATTATGGGTCTCCTCTCTATAATCTACAGCTCAATTTTCTCAAGCAGCCCAGCAATTCTCACTGAAATAAAATTTAACTTATCTCAAAGTGAAAACAATGCACAAAAGTCCAACTTTGCAATTCTGAGGATCCATTATTACCACTTGCTACAAACCACTGCCTGTGAGAAGGCTGTTCCCAGAACTACAGGCCACTGTCAAAGCAATACACTGCAAACATCCTAACAATGCTGATAAATTACAAAATAAGATGTTTCCATAACTAGAAACCAAGCTTATTTTCAAGTTATAGATGGCTCATTCACTATTTTCAGCTACTGATTTTAACGTGCTGTACCTGCTTGACTGAAATAACAGGTTGTTAACAGGCTGCTTGCAAAATTGAGGGGTTGAGATAGATGGGCTCTCCTACCTCAAAGGTACCTCTGACACAGCCACTCAGTCCTGATTCACAAATTGGTGGCAAAACATTAAAAGCACAACCAAACAGTGCTGACACAAATTACACCAGACTGAATCATCACTCTGGATCTGAGCTCAGCGGGCAGTTTGGAGGCAGATCCTTCTACAGCAGGTTTTCTTGGGCAGGGAAAGGGATGCCTGGGCATTGCTTGCCAAAGCAGGGCAGCTGCCCAAGCAACTCCCATCTTTCTGCAATTCTTGGCTTTTATTCCACAAAAGGATACGAGAACCATTCACTCCTGAAATCTTGAAGTCATCTAATAACTGAACAACTCTCTCTTTGCTTGGATCGTTTGGATCACTGTTGCGGACCTGCAGAGAAAGAGGTTATTTTGATGTCAGATCCACTGCACTGTTTGCATCCTACACAAATTCCTGATAATCTGGAAATATCAAGCATGTGATGAATGTAAACTCCCCAAAATAGGAAGAGTACAATATAATTGAGCCCAACTCAGGCACTCACCGATTTCAGCAACTTGATTTCATCCAGTGCTGTTTCTGTGTAGTGCTCTGCACTCTTCACCACCTTCATTGCCACAAATCTCCTTCCTCTGAGCACACATAGCAAGTAAATTAGGAACTGTTAATGCTCATACAAAGAATTTGCTCTCCAGGACTATCCCAAGTCTTTTCCATGCAAGAGAATTTATTTCATGCATCATGGAAGAATAAGGTTTAAACACTCAAAGACTGTATTTGAGTCTTTTAACAAAAGATTTGTATTAGTTATTTCTCAAAACATGAAACAATAGGTCAGGACCATAGACTGAACACAACTCTTCCCACAGATATGGTTTGTCCTGTTAAGTCCCTCCCACACACTTGCATGCACAATATCAAAAGAAATTCCTGTGCTATGATGTAGAGAGCTAATGCTTTGTGTTTTTATCTAAAAGTAAGAGGATGTTTTTCTGCTCAGGTCTGTGCATTCCTGGCAGGAACACCAGCTGGAGCAGGAGTGCTTACTGGATGTCCCACGCCAGCCACACGGTGGAGAAGTGGCCCCATCCAAGCTTCCGAATCACGTGGTAACGTCCATTGAAGAGATCGCCTATTTTCACAAGGTGGTAACCCCCTGGAAAAACACAACAACCAGAGAACAGGTGTGGGGAACAAGCATCACAATCATTGCAGCACTACAAAATATTTCCTCAGTGAAAACACCTGACACTAGGCTGACCACCTGTGGAAAATACAGGCTTGATGGTAACAGAATCTTCCAGCAAAATATCAGCATTGCTTTTGCACGCTCTGACCCCAGAATGTGAAACAGGTACCCAAGAACCCAACTCTTTTCCTTCCAGTTTTCCTGACTGAAAGGCACTCTGCCACTGAAAACAGGAAAGTTTCCTCTGCACCCTTCATCTCTCAAGCTACTGATCATACAGGGGGATTCCATTACAGAAGCAAAAACATGAAAAGCCAAAGATGGAACTGGCAGAAAACAGAACAAAAAGAAGAAACTGTGATTTGGTGTTTTCATTTGCTCTATATTTTGTTTCTGCTCAGATAAACAGGGGAAGGCTATTTGCAGAAACATTTTTCTGAAGAACGGATATCAAGGTAATGATCTGATCTTCAAAAGAAAATATGAAAAGGATTTGAAAATGTTCCTTTTACAATGAAATCAAAAAATAACTGAATAGCTACTTGCTTTTATCAATATTGAAAGCCCTCTGGCACAGAGGAAAAGTTAACAGCTTTAAACTTATGCATTGAACTCTGCAACTCAAATCTTGACTGGTAACACAGGGTAACTTGAAGACCGCCTTCTCCATTTCATGTTGGCTTGAAAAATGCTATCATGCAGTTTCAAAACACTCTTAATGTAAGAGGGAGTCTATTTTCATTCTCTACAGCAAATGAGAAATGGAGGGGATTCCTTGATTGCACTGAAAATCCTGCATCTTAAACAGGCAAGTACTCACCTTTACAGTAATCATTTGGATCCTCTTGCTCATCGTCATCCGATCCCAGGATTTCCTCCTCCTGCTCTGGAAGATCATTCTCGGAATGAGCAGCAGGGCCCCGGTGCTGGGTGTCAGGTCTGAAAGAGACCACACTGCACGTCTCACACACCCAGAACACACCGCACGCGTCTCACACACCCACAACACACCGCACATGTCCCACTGTTGATATATTTTATATATTAGTAAAGGCCTGTATGCACAAACCAGCCTTTGAAGTAAGTTGTGATATTAAGGGCTAAAATCCTTGAAACTTGCCTGCAGAAGAGAGAGTAAAGCAAAACAATATCCTTGTGTGTAGAGGAAAATATGTAAACTGTGTGTCTTAGCCAATAGTAGCTTGCTCTGCCCGCAGACCCTGTAGAACCCTATAAAAGGTGTGCTAAAAATAAAGATAGACGGCGTTCACAATTACTTCTGTGAAGACTGGTGAATTGCTCGGGGGTCTTTCAACATCCCACACACCCAGAACACACCGCACATGTC
>NC_031795.1:2873114-2884893 GCF_001522545.3 Parus major | reverse complement strand
CAGAACACACTGCACATGTCTCACACACAGAACACACCGCACATCTCACACACAGAACACACCTCACGCGTCTCACACACCCAGAACAGAACACACCGCACATGTCCCACACACCCAGAACACACTGCATGTCTCACACACAGAACACACAGTGTGTCTTACACACACACCATGTCACACACTCACCCAGAACACACTGCATGTCTCACACACAGAACACACAGCATGTGTCTTACACACACAACACACCGTGTGTCTTACACACACACCATGTCACACACTCACCCAGAACACACTGCATGTCTCACACACCGAGAATGCACTGCATGTCTCACACCCAGAACACGTGTCACACCCAGAAGTCTCACACACAGAACGCACCGCATGTGTCTCACACCCAGAACACTGCACATCTCTCACATTCTCAAGTCTGCAGCTTCCACAGCACATGAGGGACTGCTGAGGATGGAGGAGATGCAATATTCAGCCTCCAGAAAAGCTATTCGCATGCCAGTGCTTATATTCCTAAGCTAAAAGTGGACAGAAATAATTTTTTGTATACCAGTGAGAAATGCACCTTAATGATCTAGATCCACTTTCATAGTGGAACCAAGAAAAGTCCAGAAAAGAGAGATTTAAATTTTAGTGATCCCACCAAAATATTAGCCTCTGAACCCCCTTCTCTTCCTTTCTCTAAAGCTGATTTATATTTGTTATGTTAGGTAAAACTTAAAATAAAATTATTCAGTATTTGAATTTTCAAAGACTAACATCAGCTAGTTTTTACACTCTTTTTGAAAAAAAAATAGTTAACCAGTGTTTTAGAACTTGTGGCCCTTTGTTCCTTTCATGTTCAAGGTCAAATGAACTTAATACACTTAGCAGTCCTCATCCTTAACAGTCCTTCTGCTTCTAACACTTTAGAACACTAGAGCCCCTAATCTTGACATTTATTTCTCCTGCTTTCAAGGAGTAGACTGCATTTTTAGTTCATCTCTTCACTCAAGATCCAAAGTTTATTACAGTTGTCTGAACTATGCAGAGTGGGACAACACAGAGCAGATGTTCAGTAAACTCTCCAGAGAGCTTGCGACTGCAGAGGGATTGGAATGAGGCACTAAGGTGGTGAAGGTTTTTCACTCCCACATTCATAAATAAAAGTGTTCATTTTATGTGCTTAACTTCCCACCAAACGTGCTACTCTGAACTCTTGTGAAGGCCATGTCAGCAAAGGCCATCTCTGTGCTCTCAGGCACTCAGGCTGTGCTCTCCAAATAAAACATCTCCCATATCTCAGCTCCTTCATGGCATCACACTGATCACAGTCAAACAGCTCATGAAAGGCTAATACCAAAATCAGGTAATTTATTTACTTTACAAAGCATTACAGGGAACAATTAAATGCCTACAAAGATTCAAGATCCTTTTGTTCAAAGCAAACATTTATAATGAAAACAATACCTACAGACCATTTGCTTTGGCAGAATTTAAGGGCAAAATAGTGCAAGATATCATCATTAAGTTTTCTTTCCTCAGAAGCATGAGATATTAAAAAAAGCTGGAGCTGTCCAAAGAAGTGGGCAGTAAACTTCATTACTGCAGTGACACACAAGCACAAGATAACATTCTTTACAAGAGTTCTGAATTAGCTGAAGTTTCTTGTATTGAAACTATTGTTGGGGGGAAGTAGCAGATAACACCGGTACCTTCCAGCACCCTTTTTCAAATTCAGCTCATTTTCCTGCAAGAAGAAGGAACTGCCCACCCAGTGGCTATGCCAGAAACATAGGCAGACCCTCAGATGCAGTTTTTACAATTTAGTCCTGAGCTGGAGTCCTGCACATCCTATGAATGCCATACTAATTCATTTTAATCCACAGGAAAGATGTAGTATTTTCATCTGGAATAGTTATACAGTAGAATAAATGTTCAGCACTGACCTACTACACACGCACTCTGCTGAGACTGCACACATTAAATGCACTGCTAAAACACTCAAACTACAACCGTCTTAAACATCATAAAAAGGGAGAAATCTTGCATTCCAATCTGATGATGACTAAATTTGCAGCTACTTAAAAATCCACAGCTCAAGTTCATTTAAGCAAGGAAGAGCTACAAAGGTCATTCCAGGCACAACCCCATCACCAAACATTTACTCCCAGTCTGTTGTCAGTAAGTCCTGCTGATTTTTTAAATTTAGGAGCAGCTCTGTGGTCTCACACCATAAACCAAAGACTGCCAAGCTAATGAGACTTTTGCTAACAACCCTGCAGCTTGGTCCAGCCCTGGATATTTAGTATTTAGACTTTTTAGTCACTGAATTATAAGTCAGGGGTAGGAAGAAGGAAACCCGCAGGAGGGGATGCAGAAAGTCTCAGAGGTCAAAAAGCTTCTTTAAAATTCCTGCATTCCTTTGGGGACAACTGAGATGCAAATAAAGTCACACATTATCCCCAAATTAAGAGAAGACAGGAAAGGCAAGAATTGGCCATAGACAAGATGGTTGAAGAGAAGATTAGATGTTCATAGACAATAAATCTTATAGATGGGGTAAAGAGAACAGGAACTGGACAGAAAGATTTTAAGCCAGGAACCTCACACACAATGCGAATAGTAAAGTCTAATTCTCCTCAGTGTTGTTTCAGATTTTCACTTTTTTAACTGCACAGGATGTAAGGGATTAAAAAGGACTCAAAAGAAAATTCCCCTTAAGTGGCAGTGATGCAGACAGACACATCACACCATTCTGCAGTATCAGAGCTTCTCAATAACAGCAATTCCATGCATTAAGAAGTTACTGGAAGCACTAAAGCCCGTTCTGGAAGCTTTCTGTGTCCCTCCTAAGGGGCTGATGAATCCTGCTGCTGGCAGTCTCATACATGACACACCCTGGAGTCTTCAGCTGAGTCTTTCATGGGGATCCAAAAGCATTTCACTTCTACATTAGAGTCTATGATACCAAGTCATGTAAGAAAGCCAAATTCAGGTCACATATATCTCTACAGTGCTACTTCCGTTATGAAATCACCTCCAAAATCCATTCCTTTGCCCTCCTGTGAAATTTGTTTCATGTTATTACACACCACCCTGTTCTTCCCCTGAAATGACCATGTCAGCTGAAGACAGAGACTAAGAGAGAATTAATCAGGGCAGAATATGTATTAATACCTAAGAAAAAATTATATACGACAGCACAAGTCTTATCTGTCTGCTTTGCTCACAAAGACGGTACTCTAAAAGGCACAAAAGGCTGTTAAATACATCAGAAAAATCCATATCTAGTATTTAGAGATGACAGCTGAAACAGCTCTTGTCAAAATTGCAAAATACAAATAAAGTATGTAAAAAATCCTATACTAAATGATTGTTTGCACATTAAAAAGCAAGTGTTCTAGGGTACTTTTTATAGCCACCTCTGATCTACAGAAGAACACCATGATCACCTTTTCCTTTTGCTCATTGTGCTAATTAATCATCAGAATGAACTGGATCTGCAGGGTCTCTCTACAACTACATAACAATATTTTACTTAAGAAAAACAATGTGGAATAGCAAAGCTAAAGCAAAATACTAAGTCTTCTACGGAATTAGCGTGAATCCACATTTAGAGAGACCCTCACAAAAGTCCTTATTCCCTGAAGAACTGCAAATTCACGAGACAAAATTAGAGAGGGGAACCTACCTGCAAGAAGCACGGCCTCCCATGGATAAAGATATTCCCAAAGACAGCCCGATAGTTTTCGAAAAAGCCATCAAAAATCCGACACCACAGTGCTGGGAAAGGAGGGGGACATCAGCAGCAGGCAGAGGGGCTGGTTCTCCTCAAATGCAGCAAAGCTTTGTGCAAGAGTGAAGGAGAAGAGGGATTTGCCTCCAGCACCCAGCTGCAGCTGCCCAGCACTGCATTGCAGGTGAAGGGCCGTGCAGCAAGGCTGGGGCTTGGTCTCAGCTGATCTTCCTGCAAATTCAGTCATGTCCGGGGGGTGAGCATAAAGATTCCTCCCCGCCTCTTGATGTCTACATGTCTCTTCTTCCCGCTAATGAAATTAGAATTCAGACAGATACTTTGTTTCATCTTCCTGAACCAGCCGGTTTTATTTGCCTATTCAGTAGCCCAGTGGATTCAAAGCTGGGATGAAGACAAGGATCATGGTAATTATCAACAGAGCAACCCTTTTGATAGAGGAATTCCAGCACAATCACACAGCAGGGAAAAGGTGTTCAAAGGAAAAACAAATTTTCTGAAGTAATTCCACACCTCCCCTTCCAGAGTTAAAGAAAAACTTATCCTTTATGCTTAAATGACAAAGCAGGAGGAGTCAAATCTTCTTTACAAAGTTGAACTGAGTATTTTTCACAGCAGCAGGTACTTAACATCATCTTCCAACAATGTGCAATTCCCAGTCATTTCCTGTGCCTGTTTATGCTGCTGGTTTATGTAAGTGATAGGGGAAACAAGTCAGCAACAATGTGACACAGCAAGTAACAACTTAGAGATTTCTCTCCTGGGGGAGACTTTATTAGTGAAAGACACACTGAAGCTGCCCCTGCTCTTTTAAAACAAGAGGCCTAAAGAATTGTCTTAATCCAGTTTTATGTCTAAAATATTTTCACCTTAAAAGCTCACAGAAGGCTGAATATGCTTTTAATAGTTTAGCAGAGCCAAACCTCTTCATATTAGAAAAGGAGCTAAAAACATTCAAAAATTTCCACTGTAGACAAAATTTTGCTCCATGTTCACTGAAGATATCACCCAACCCCTGCAATGCACAGTAAGAATGGTGAAGAGTTGTTTGCTGTAGCTAAGATTCGAGTCACTCACTTGTTCCTTACAGAAAGTTTTAGAGCAATTTGGAAAAACACCGTGGAATTCTCTTGCCAGTTTTCAGTGGAGCCACTAATCTGGTCCACACACTAAAAGTAAGGTAAAAAATGATTAAGAAATCTCACCCACACAATGTGGGTTCTAACAGGTTTGCAGAGAAGGAAGGGTGCCCTCTATAAATTACCAGACACACTCCAGCCAAGTCTCCACACTCAACTTCAAACTCCAGACATGCTCTTTCTGCTTCAATAACTTACATTAAAAAAAAAAAAAACAAACAAAACCAAACCACTTTAAATGAGGTGTTTGGTTCTCCTATTCAAGAACATTAGGAGTAACTTCAAAACTCTCTTTTGAACAGAGAAAATTCTTCCTTGTCCCTGAAACAGCAGAAATACTATCCATGCTACCTAACTACTTGCCTTGAATAGATACAAAAGCAGACTCCTTCTACCCTCAAGCAAGGAAAGCAACATTTAGGCCAAATCACTTTTGTCACACCCATCATCTTTAAATACATACTAATATAAAAAATATACTCTCCTCACTCCTCTCTGTGTCTGCCTCTCCCTTGATGTTTGCTAAAATGACGCCCATCTGCAGGAAACTGAAGGGAAATGCTTTCCTAATTTTAAGTCGCCTACTACAGTCTTTATATGCAGTGTCACCCCTTATTGGTGAGCTCAAATCACACACATGAAACGCCCCCAAGCAGAACTCAATTCAGTGAACACAAGAGGAATGACGAACCCAGCTCCTACTGTAGGCACCAGATAAAGGCACTGCAAACACACCCTGTGACTTCTTTCCACCTTAACCATCCAGCCAATGATTTGCTGGGCTCTACACCAAATACAGTAAGATCTCACTTAAGGATTCTGTCTTTTCATTTAAGAAGCTCCATATGGATCTTCCATATGGTGAAAAGCCAGGATTTAAAATCCCTTTCCTACTTCCACATCTGTGTGTGGAGACAACGTCTCCTTAAGGAAGAACGTTTGCAGGCTGCATCTCATTACTATTTCTTAGTGTGCCTGCAATTTCCAGATCATGTTAAGGCATATCTAGTGAGAATGAGCGCTCACACACAGATCTGCTGGCAAACCTCTTGCTCAATGAATATGGAAACTGACTACACACAACTTTTGGGATAAACTCAGGTCTGAAATGATGAAAGCGCTTTCCTGCTTGTATGCAGCTGGCCTTTTTGCTTGAGAAATTCCAGCTATTTTGGGGGAAATTCTAAATTATTGATGGTGGGGGACTTGTGAATGTACAATCAATGTTATTTTGTCATTATTGCAACTCATTCACTGTTGCATTCCTATTTCTCTGAATACATAACTGGTGTTTCCTGCCAGTAGGGCAGATCCACAATACTCACTGCTATCGTGTGCTCATCCCAGAGCTACAGGAATACCACTGTCAAGAATTCAGAAGACTGGAGATGATCAAACATTTAGTTTTTAAATAACAGCACACACAGGCACCAAGACATACTTTTGATTAGCAGATCTGTGGGAGCTCAGTTTGAAGATAAGTACTGGCTTTCACATGAGAAAAGTATTAAAACACAAATAACAGGCAATCAAGTTTCTTCCTTCCCATCCTCACTCCCCCACACAATCCCTTAACAAGCTGTTTGTAGAACTGTCTTCTATTCCAGCTATCACAAACTGAGGGACTTCCATGGAAACCAGCAGATTTCAGTTGCGTCCTGTCATGGTCTGATAATCACTTCTGTATCTGAATGAAAGAATTATGAGGGCAATGCATTCTGACTCAAACTTAAGTTCAGAATACTTACGATAAGTGAGGAAAACATAATCCAGAATCCTGATCCTAGGCAAAGCTTTGAATAAATTGAGGAAGAACCCGAGAGACCTATCCGAACTCCAAGGTTCCTCAAAGACAAAACTGATACAATACAAAAACAAACTGGCAACTAAGAATTTTCTGCTCCCCAGACTACACAGATGGAAAAACTACCAACTGTGTCTCTCTTCATAGCAATTTTAGAGAGGAAGATGAAGTGAGGCTTTACTGCACATCAAGAGTCTTGCCAGAAATTTTCAGGTAATGATACAACAGCTTCTTGAAAATAATGAATATTGCAGGTATTTGGGAAGAAATGGGGAGAAAGCAAAACTACTAACTTAGCTTTGCCACTGCTTCCCTGCAGGAGTAGAGTGAGACAGAGGATCTATTGAAAGTCCTGTGAAAAATATCTCCCACTCAGTAAAGCCTGTAAGAAAAAATTAAAGTCACCAGGGCAGGCAGAATCAGCAGAAAGAAATTCAGATCATGCACATTTTCCAGAACAAGCTACATACTTTATGGCTGCCACTACTTTTGTAGATATTCATGCTTACAGTAATAAAATGTTCTGCTTTGAAGCACAAGGAGGTCAACACCCCTTGTACAGAACTAGTGGTTTTATACATGAATATGCCAACTTTTCCTAAAATATGGAAGATGCTGAATTTGATGAAACAGTTATTATCATTAGGGCCTGTCACTAAAATACCTACCACCTACACATTATACAGACCTGTATCCTCGTTCTATGTAACACACTTATATTTTTCATTTCAGAGAAATAAGCTGTAATATAAAAATTTTTCTTCAGTCTCTTCTCTGCTTCTGTTTTTTCTGCTTTGAATCTGGATGGGTGTTTCAGACTAGTTTTTAAATTCTGGCTCAATCTCGGAAGTAACTAAAGGAGTAATTTTCTCCTAGGACAAAGAAAACAGTTTGCACTTCTGAGGCCTTGCAACATAAAACACAGACAGAAAAACCCCACAGTATTTTACTACCAGTTATGATCTAACAGTCACAAGTGCCCAATTCCATTACAAATTGCCTGAGACATCAGTAAAATATAACTATATTTGCATTTTAGCTCAAATTGATATTTTCAAACAGAAGCACAGTTCTGAAGTAAATACCAGATTTTCCTTGTGTATTAGGCTTTTATTCACATAGTGCAGTCTTACAGAGTATGAAATGAAGAAAGAATTCTCAAGAGGAATTTCTCCATGGAAAGGGCTGTTAAACATTGGAATGGGCTGCCCAGGAAGGTGGTGGAGTCACCATCCCAGGAGATGTTCAAGAAATACCTGGAAGTGGCACTCAGTGCCCTAGTCTGGTTGACAAGGTAGGGAGTGGTGACAGGTTGGATGTGATGATCTTGGAGGGCTTTTCCAACCTTTGTGATTCTATGAATATGAATCTATTTCAGATGCAAGCAGACAGAAGCCGTGCTTCAGCATCACTTCTGAACAAGAGCTAATCAAGCAATATTCCCATCCAAACAGCACCTGGGGTCTTCAGAAAAATCCAGCTGAAGATCTCCTGTTAGCCTGCTCTGCTTCCTAAACAGAGGCCACCCTGCTGCACCAAGGCATTACAAAGTTCCCAGCACACCTGTGCAGGGACACCTGCAGAGCACAGAGCAGGAGTAAAAGGCTAAACTGTTGGCACATCCCCATCCAGGACAGCTCATGAAACACCAGAACACAGAGAATTATGTTTGCAAATCCATAGAATACAAGGAAAACTAGTAAAAGTGTTCCCAGGAAAGCACTGTCCATTTCCCCCAGCCTCCAAAGGATCAGGGCAAGTATTACATCCAGCACATCTGTCCACCCATGATGAACTCCAAAGACACAGTAACTGATTCAAAGAACTGTAAAAGTCTGGTCAAAAATGAAGAATTGGGCAAAACCAACTACCTGAATGAACTACCTCACCAGGTCTGAAGAGTTAACAGCTGAAGTTACTAAAGTTCTGGTAGGAAAAAAAGCTTTCAAGCCCATGGGCTCATTTTTAAAAACAGGTTTTTTGAGTGCCTTCAGAATTTCACTGACTGTTAGCACCCAAGACGTTCACACCTCAAGAAATGGTAAAATTAATACATCACATTCTTCCTCAGACTGCTTTTGGAAAAGCTACCTTTGGGTAGCAACACAAACTGCAGGAACCAACCTACTAAACTTTTGTTAGCAACTGCTTCTGATGTGTGGATCTCCTGACATTCTTAACAGTAAGGAAAAGGCCTCTCATTTTCTAAAAATAGATTAAAGCAATTTTAATTCAAATTTCTTGCCTTTTTGATGGAAAGCAAGTGAAATTAAGAAATTGAAATCAATGCTTCATGCAAGGCCACACAGCAACTCATAACAGTCAACATTAAAATGCAGGATCTCCCTGGCTCTGAGCTTGCATTTTGTCCCTCCAGGGCACTCAGCTGTCACTGCCCTGCTCCTCAGTTTTCATAGAAATGGGATCTGAAAAAAGGTACACAGCCAGGACATTCTCCCAGGTGGCAGAAATGGAACCAGTAAGCAGGCCTGGCAAGTAGCAGCTTCCTGAGCAAACATTTGAGACAGCTGGTTTAATGGATCTTCCCAAACTACCAAAAGATTTGGAGTAGTTTTATGGGATTGAGAAATTACAGGCATCTCACCTTCAGAATTCCAAGAAGCTCTGCCTGCTCTCTTTCTACAGAAGAGTGTTAGGATAAATACATTCTCAACTTCATTGATAGAAGATGAAATTTTTAAGATGGGAAGGAGTGAAAGAAATACAATCATCCTGAATTTGCAGAAAATTAAGAACATGATTAACATTCCTACAAAAATTTATATTAATTTCCTATAAAATAAGTTTATACATAGAACCATAATTAAAAAAGCTTATACCTAGAACCACAATTAGTATTTACAAGGTGTTTCTGTAAATCATCAGTTTAGACTGGTCTCATCTGAGCCAAACACACAGCAATATTAACTAGTGGATGTGAAAAAAAATAAGTAACTTTCCAGATTCTTTTAACCTTTCCAAGTGGCATTTTTGTTCTGTTTTCAATGATACTGGATTTAAAGGTAAACTTAAAGCAGGTGTAGATAATTTTTAATATTAAAGATATTTTGAATGGTTTAAATACCTTCAGAACATTCTCTGCATTTTTATATAATTCAAAATACTAAACTCAACCTTTTAAAATCATTGTTTCATGCTTTTTACTGCAAATGTAAAGAAAAAATTACAGAACAAAATTGCATGTGTGATCTAAACTATCATGGAACATCAGATATTAAAAGCACATTACATGTGGTTTCAAGTACAGATTTTATGGAAAATCATGAAACAACCCACTTAAGCCTATTTTGGAAGATTTAACTAGATCAGCTTTGTATTGAAATAGAATAAATGTTGTGGAACTGTACCTAAATTTAGAGGCTGACACTGAGTTCATTTACTTGCACAGCATGAAGCACATGCAAGTTTCCTTAATTTTTGAGATACAACCCAGTAAACTTATGGCACCAGAGAAAAGAGCTGAAGCATTAAGAATATAAACACAGCATTTGACAAATAGCACGGCTCTGCACTCAAATCATGGTTAGTGGCAAAATCAAGAGCTAACCAGCGTTGCATTTAACCTGTCCTCAATATGTGGTTAAAAAAAAATTCATAAAAAGCCTCTTAACATGCCAGTTCTGAAAGTTATTATTCAGCAAATCTACACAGCAATTAGCCTTCCCAGCTGCACTGTGGACTCTGTTGTCAGAGTCAGAATTGCTGGTCTGCAGCTAGAAAAAGAAAATAAAAAAAGTAACATGTATAGAAAGAGATAGTATATTCATACAGAAATTAGAGAAGGAGGAGAGCATTTCAAAAATTGTCCTACTGCTACCTTCAAGAAATACCAGGAACACGTATGCATGGAACCATAATGCATGTCTCCCAAATACTTTGGTTAAGGCTCCTTACTCTTCAAAAGCCCCATCTCAAAACCACTGACTCTTGGCTGCAGGCAACAAGAAAAAAACATTTTAAACCCCTGTGATGTGTGTGAGGAAGCATTACTCTAGGCCTATAGGAAAAACCCTCCAACTCCCACTCCCAAAGCTTTACTATCTTTGGTTCCTAGGCACCTTCAAGTAAAAAATACCCTGAGTCACCAGAGATTTTACAGAAATAAGGAGCAGTTTATGGAGTATACAGAACCAGCTCTTGGATTTACATCACCTTTCTGTAGAAAGGAATCCATGAGCAGCACATGCCCTTAGTACACAGCCTGCTGAAAGCCATTGTTTAGTATTTACTCGAGTTCTTCCAATTTTTATATCTGCCTCCAAAAGTTCCCCACACAAAAAGACTCGTGACATTCCTGCGGTAGGAGAGAAGCCACACGAGAGCATCAAAGTTAGAAAACGAAGTAAACAACACACCACGGCATTCCTTCGGCAATATTTAAGGCAAAAAAAAAAAAATCTCAGGGGAAAGAGAGTCAAGAGGGGAGAGTTGAGAGAGACTGGTTCCTAAAGGCGGCAGTTGCTGAAGTGCGCCGGGGACCGCAGAGAGGGGATTTTGACAACCCCCTCCGGGGTACGGCCCGCGACCAAGGGGAGCCGGCAAGGGCAGACCACCACCCGGAGCTCCATCCCCAAGCACCGCCGCAACTCCATGGCTGGGTTTCGGGGAGCAGCAGAGAAGGCAGAGCCTCCCATTCCCCGTCCAGCCCAAGGAGCCGCGACTGGACCCGGCGAGGAGAGCCGGCCAGAGCTGGGCTGCAAAACGGCCGCCCCGGGCCACGCGCTGCGCCGGCTCTACCGCTGCCTGCGCCCGAAACGTGCGCTCGGTTAACTCCAGTTAAAAACCTGCCCAGCCCCGGGCGTTTACACCTCCCTCTACCCCAAGCGCCCTCCTGGCCGCCAGGCTCGGCAGCCCCGTCCCCGCGGGGAGGGCCGGGGGGAACAAAGAGGCGGCGGTGCCGGCGGGAGATGCCGCCTGAAGAGAGCCGCGGCCGCACTTACTTCCTCTGGGCCTTGTCCTTCTTGGCTTTGGTCCGCTTCTTCCGGGCCTGCAGCGCCAGCACTGAGGGAGAGAAGGAGAGAGAGGCGTGAAGGGCGGCGGGCCCTGCGGGGGCCCCGCGGGGCGATG
>NC_031795.1:2855841-2872834 GCF_001522545.3 Parus major | reverse complement strand
TGCGGACTCCGTTTGGCGCTTGCCGCCGGGAGCCGCTCGAGGCACGCACCGGCCTCCCGCACCCGCTGACTTCCAACACCTGTACCCGGCCTTTTGCACCCGCTGACTTCCAACACCTGTACCCGGCCTTTTGCACCCGCTGACTTCCAACACCTGTACCCGGCCTTTTGCACCCGCTGACTTCCAACATCTGTACCCACCCTGCCGGCCTCTCGCAGCCTCCTCTCAGGCTGCAAAGCCTTTCGCTGAATCCATGTGTAACACCGCGTGCCCCCAGCAGAGTGCAATGCCCATCACACTCAGAAATTAATTTATTTAATAACGATCATGAAAAAAACCTTTGCAGTTAGCAAAGTTAGTTCAAGCATTTTGCTGCATGTGTTTGTCTCAGTTCTAGAAGAGAGGTGTCTGCTAAGGAGGGCAGGAGTCTTCCTTGGGATGAAAGAATGTAGACACCCTCCCTCCGAATTATTATAATTCTGAAATAAAGGGGCTTTCAGGCAGAGATCTGGGGATAGGAATAATAGTTCTTTACTAGTATAACCAAGCAAACAAACAACAATAACTACAGCATTAGCAAGGAAACAGATCCAGGGACCCCGTGACAGCCTTCTCGGCTGAGACGGCATGGAGGAGAGGCTTATTTTTCACAAACCCCCTCGGGCGAGCAGTCCTGCTGCTCCTGCGGGGCTCTGAGAAACAGTCGGCTGGAACAGCAGGAATGAGCTGAGATCCTGGGCAGCTGGATGAGGTGTAGCAGCAGCTCCGCGGCGGTGCCTGGCACTGCCACACTTCCCGGCAGGACAGGGTGTGCGAGGCCAACCAACGAGGAGAGAAGAAGAAGCAGCAGCTCCGTCTGGGTGATGGCTATGTTCCCTTCTCCCCACCCCAGCAGCTCTGCGCCCAACGTGTCCTTCTCCGAAGCTGAAGAAAGCCTGCCAAACTGTCCCCACCCTCCTTTCCTGCCCCCTTCCCCACCCTGGGCACGGCCACTCTTTGTCTTTTGCCAAGCGCCCACCAAGTACCCACAGTTAGGTTGTCCCCGCAACTAATGGGTAAAAATTCCGCAGGCAAGCCAGAACAAAAAAAAAAGACACCTAATCCCCAACACTGTTGAACAAATAGCTGTTTAAGGTGGTTATTATTCACCTTAAAACTCTTGTAGGTTCTACTATCCACAGTTTTTCTCAACACTATTTAACCTGAAAGGAATAAGATGAATGTGTCTTTACAGATTTTGTGAATCTGCTTGTAGATAGGGCCAGAGACTTGCAGATATGGAAGAAATGGGAGAAACCATAAATTTCAGAGAATATTACTAATTGACACGGACTGCTGCTCAGCCAAGATCGTGCTAAACTCCTAAACTTTGGGAAGAATAACAAAGACTTAATATGGGTTATGAACATTTTTCACCTAGTGGGGACTTGAAGCTAAGTTTAATGATCAGGTATTGTGTGTTATATAGAGGAGTGCCTATTAAGGGGGAATACAGTAGGCAGATTAGGAAGTGTCTACCTTCCAAGTACCTCAGATAGTGGGGAAAGAGAAAGAGAGGGTAATGAGGCAGGGAAAATGAGAATAAAAAGGAGGCTGTGTCCTCCAACGACCTGAGACCCCATGGAGAAATGCCCCATTACCTCTCCCTTTGTTCATGAATAAAGTTACTGGACTCCCCTATCTCCTTTTTGGACATAAACCTCTGGTGATATGAATTTTTCTGCACAAGCTCCTCAAAACTACTTGCAGCTCTGTTATAAATGCAAAGGCAAATTCACGATAAAAATAAAAAGAGAAATTTATTATAAAACAACAAAGAGCAACAACGAGGAAAAACCACAATAAAATAGTCAGCGCAGCACTGGGTGGACAGGGTCTACACCAAAGGTATAGGATTCCCAAATCCACGTTTGAGGGCTCTTAAGCCTAGGTTTTTATAGAGATTTTTTGTCCTCAGGCTAGAATTCTAAGCAGGCTCCATTCACCAAGTGTCCTTGATTGTCAGGTGAATGGATTTCCTGGCATAGAAAAATAGAGCTAACAAGTGTCCGGACAGAATCTCCTCATATGTAACGAGATTCTGTATGTATTTCAATTTGTGTCATCAGGGCAGAGTAGTGGAATCCAGGGCTGGTGCCGGTGGATATCTTCGGCAGTGCTTTTCCCTTTGTCCTTCTTGATTGCTTTTTCAACACCGGTTTGCCAGGTGGGGTGTTCAGGTCTGGCGATGATTATCTTTTCGGGGCTTGTCTTTTTGTTGACCTGATTGTCCCCCAACAGAAATCTGCAGGGCGTTGCTCAGGTCCGGAGGTGGATATTTTCTCCGAGCCAGTTCTTTTGTTTTCCTGATGGCCCTCGTCCTGTCTATTTTCTGAGCTGATGTGCCAGCTCGAGTTCGTTATTTGGGTGTTGGTTGCAATCTGTTGCTTTTCGGAGGAAAATCCCGACCCGACCTCGAGAAGGACTTTTTACATTTTGTATTTTATATTATTACAAATACATATATCTTATTTATACCTTTCTAATTTTTATTCATATATTAATTTATTACAAGCTCTGTCACAAGCACATTGCATATTCTATCAAGTGTCTGTCTGGGGTTCTGATCCCCTACTCCTGTCAGGGAGCCACAGAGGGAGTCACAGCCATCAGCTAGGACGATAGCTACAGCTGTCTCTGGTGTGATTTTAATTTCTAGGACATTTTGAAGCATTCCCACACCTGGGCTCTTTGGCACTGGATTATGGATATCTTCATGGAAAGGCAAGTATGTGTGTGTGCAACTTTGGAAGTCAGAAAAATCCTTTTCATATTCGTAATTGTTGCTGTATTCTACAAGTATCAGATGTTTAGGACATCTGCCTGTTCTGCAAAGAGTTCTCTGGGAGAAGCTAACACAAGATTTTGTGATATCACAACAGAGGGGCAAATTTCAGCCATTGCTGAATAAGTGATGAAGGGAAGGTTGAGCTGGGTGTCTTGGGCTGCAATGCAAGATGTAACCAAAAGTCTGTATTCTATTGCCAGCTGTTAAAATCAGCTGTGGCAGTGTTCTTTATCTCTTCCATGACCCATCCCTCATAACTCCAGGGGGATCTTTTCTGTTAACGGACAATTGAGCCTCACTGCATGACTGATACAATTCCATCATCCCATTGTGAGATGCTCCACCCAGTGGGAGGAGCCAAGCATTCCTACCTGGATATAATCTGGGATTTAGAGCACCAGAGTCAGCATTTCTCCACTGGATTGCCAGAGGAGACCAAACCCATTTCACCACCACTGGACCTTCAGAGGAAAACTACACCCATCTACAGGATCACTGTTCCAACAAACCACATCTGTCATCCCAGGACTGCAGCCACCATTTAATGGGACTGCTCCCAGCACCCTGCCCAACAGAGTGTCAGCCTGTACTCTGACTCTATCAGTGTTTTTTTGGTTTTGTTTTGTTTGCTTTTGGTGGTGTTTTTTTGTATTACATTTTAATTTTCATAGTAAAGCACTGTTATTTCAATTCCCATATCTTTGTCTGCAAGCCCCTTAATTTCAAGATTATAATAATTCGAGGGAGGTTACATTCTTCCATATCAAGGGAAGTTCCTGCTTTCCTTAGCAGATACATGTCTTTTCAAACCAAGACAAGCTGAAAGGCTTCTGCGCTCCACAGGGCGTCTCTCTGCAACCTAAGGGAAAGCACAAGAGTTCCCCTAGAGAGCAGCAACAGCAACAGGTAGCAGCACAAGGAAGCTGTGGCTCAACTCTTTCCAGATGACAGCTAACGTCAATTGGGCATGAGGGCGGCTGGCAGGTACGTTCCTGTCGCAGTCCGAAAGCTTGGCACACAAGCTGGCTGCTTCGTGCCGTGGTTCACTTTTTGGCAGCTCTGGCGCTTACGAGCTCCCAGGTGCAAATTGGCGTCTTCTGGCGCACATCGTCTGTCGTGCCGGCTGCCAAGGGCTCCGGACCGCTGCTTCTGGCATGTCACACTCCCTCTCATGTGTCACAGAACCACCTTGTGATGTCACACAGCCTCCTCTCATGTCACATAGCCACACTGGATGTCCCAGCTCACTCTATGATGTCACAGTTGGCACTGTGGTATCATACAACCTGTCCTGAGATGTCACCTGGCTATTCTATGATGTCTCTGCCCACCTAAGGATTTCATATCATCACCATGTAGCTTCACCGCCTGCTCTATGATGTCACACAATCAATCAATGATGGATGTCACAACCCTCTCGCTGATGTCATCTATCTAACGCATGATGTTATAGTCCCTTCTGTAATGTCACAGCCTGCTCTGTGATGCCACACAGCTCTCCTTGTGACGTCATACATCTCATATTGGGACGTCACATGCAACCCTGTGATATTGCAACTCATTCTATCATCTCATAGAACCACTGTGATGTCACTATGCGCCTTCTATGAGGCCGTGGCTGCTCAGTGTCCTCGCACAAGCCACTCTGGGAGCCATCACACAGCCCCTTTCTGACATCACAGCTGCTCTGGGGCTCCATGACACAGCCACAGAGGTGCCACTGGGACACAGGCCCCTCTGGGACATTGCGCAGCCCCTGCCACTGCTGAGCCCCTGGGAGATCTGTCTGGGCCTGCTCGTGTCCCTGAGGTGCCCTGCTGGGCTGTGCTCAGGAGCTGCTCCTGGCCACAGCTGCCGCTCTGCAGTGCTGCCCTTGCCAGGAGCTGCCTCTGGGCCAGGAGCCTGGCCCAGCTCAGCAGCGCAGTCACAACACCACGACGTTCATGAGCCTCTCAGAGCTTTGGGGCTTTTTGCATCAGACTCAGTCCACCAGAGTGTGCTCAAAACCACATATTGGTGGAGCTCAGTCCTGCAACTTGCGAAAACACGGATTTGCACTGAGCCTCTTGCTGTTACTTTCTCTGAGCTACGCAGTCCCAGCTTCTGCGTTTCTCAGTCTTCATGTAAGCGCAAAGATATTCTACGGCGTCTGACAAAGAGAACGTGTGCCGGGACAACACCTATTTGCGCAGCTTACCCCTTAAACTTGCGCAAACATGGATTTGCAGCACTATCTCCCACACTTCCTGTGCCTGGCATCTGCACTCCACAGGCCGTTTCTCAGCATCTCGGAGCCTAAGGGAAAGCACAAGAGTTCCCGCAGAGAGCAGCACCAACAACAGGTAGCAGCACAAGGAAGCTGTGGCTCAACTCTTTCCAGACGACAGCTAACATCAATTGGGCATGCGGGCGGCTGGCAGGTACGTTCCTCTCGCAGTCCAAAAGCTTGGCGCACAAGCTTGATGGTAAGCGCCCTCCGCATTCGCCTTTTTGCAGTACTTGCCCTTCCTTTCAAGCGGCCAGTCCCAAAGTGGCATCTTCTGTCACACATCATTCTTCCTGCCGGTTGCCAAGCACTCTGGAGCACTGCTTCTAACAAAAGAGGCTTGCCGCTTGCCGTTACTTTCTCCGAGCTCCTGAGTCCGAGCTTCTACGTCTCTTTGTCTTCATGGAAGCGCAAAGTTTTTCTACGGTGTCTGACGAGGAGAACGTTTGCCAGGACTACACATATTTGCGCAGCTTACCCCTTAAACTTGCGCAAACATGGATTTGCAGCACTCTCTTCCACACTTTTTGTGACAGGCCTCTGCACTCCACAGGCTGTTTCTCTGCATCTCGGAGCCTGAGGGAAAGCACAAGAGTTCCCACAGAGAGCAGCACCAACAACAGGTAGCAGCACAAGGAAGCTGTGGCTCAACTCTTTCCAGACGACAGCTAACGTCAATTGGGCATGCGGGTGAGTGGCAGCTACTTTCCTCTCGCAGTCTGAATGCCTGGTGCACCAGCTGGCTGCTAAGTGCCTTCCTTATTCACCTTCTCAAATTTGCTTTCTAACACCTGACAGATCGTTTTGTTCCCTACAGTTTCTTCATGTGGGGATGACAGAGCCATGCCTGGAATTGGAAAGCCACAGTGAATCACATGTACAGGCTAGCATTGTATTCCCTTGAGCAGTAGCTGCCACCAGTCTGAATGAGGACACCCTCCCCCTGAGTTCTGCTATGATGACAAGAAAAAAAGCCTACTCAGCATCTTCCCCCTTGTTCTTCCACACTTTTCTAACTCGGGGTAGAAAACACAGTGAGAATAGCACCATCAAAGGTTTGTTGAGCCAGGCCTAAGCCAAGATAGGCCCATCTTTTCAGAACTGGCCTGGCACTGTTTTTTAGTGCAGAATAAATTTCCCAGACTCTGCTCTTATCTATGTGGTTTATCTGGTCCTTCCTCCAATTTTCCCAGTGCAGAGTGACACACTGCTATGTACGGCTCCAAGAACTGCCCTTGCCATGCTCTGCACAACATTTGAGGTTCCTCAGTTGCTTTATGTCTTCTGTAGCTACTTCTGTACAAGCGTACAGAAATATGTGAATAAACCATGTGAATAAAACCACAGGGGATATGGAATAAAACCACAATTTGTAGACTGCAGCATCAGTAATGATCACGTGCATGTCTGGGGATCTGTATCTTCTAGTTCAGTGCAGTGGGAAAGCAGCCTGGGTTTCTGCAGCAAGCCCTGCCAGGAAAGCATCGTGGCATCCCACCAGCTGGGAAGAACATTAGAACACTGCTGGATGCGAAAAAACTGGAGTTGTTGCAACTATCAGGCTGCCAACAAAAATTATAGACAGGCCTTTAAACTCTGACTTCTGTGGGTTTTTAGAGTTAGAGGTGGAATATCTGGCTATAAAGCAGGTGCTTTTTCACTTCCCAGCCCATGTCCAGGGATTTGTGCTTGGCTGAATACAGAAGACTTGTGTCCATATGTGGGAACAATGTTATGGCACTGCACACCTGTAAGAGAAAAAGATCAGGATTGGCTGGACTTTCTCTCAGCAGGATATTTGTTTTGCAACATGAATACCCGTAACTTGCACGCTAACATTCTGACATCTGATTTGTCCCCTAGTGCTAAACTCTGCGATCATTGTGGTAGGAAGGATTGGAACCTTGCTGAATAAGATGAAAAAAAAAAAAAATCATCTAAGTTTTCAGTGGAGACCTTTCATGGTGCCAATAGCTAGGAATACATTTCATCTTAAATCAAGGCTGCCACAGGAGAGCCAATAGAATCTGGAAATGAGGGCTATGCTTTTCATGGGTTTTACATTACTCATTTTTAACATAGCTGAGAGGAGCTTGGCATGAAGCCACCATCCAGAACAATGTAGGGAAGCATATGTGGTTTGAGAATTACTCAATACCATTTGGGCCTTCAGTTTTTCCTGTCTTTCAGTCCAAGAAGTTCCAGGATTCTGTTTCCTCTGCAGTAAGAGACTCTACACAGTAATGGGCACTAAAATCCTTTACCATTACATTTTTTGCACTGCAGTACTGTGGCTTCCATCTAGAAACTGCCTGGAAGCAGTTGAAATTTAAATGGCAAAAAATAAAAATAATGTTAAAAGAATCCAGTTGAAAACTACAGATAATTTAATATTAATATTCAAATTAGCCATCACATCATTGCTACAATTTAAAAGCCAGGAGGAACAGAATTCAGAGGAGCAACTTTGCTGTTACTGCACACCCAGAAACCACAAAATGTCCAACAGCAAAACTTAGATCTGTTCACATATTAACAGATTTAGCCCAGAGCACAGGATCAGTATACAAAAGATCCATCATTTGAATTCAACCTTTGCCCTAAAATGGTGTCTGAATTGTATATACTCACAGTGCTGGCCATCCATCAAAAATAATTACATGCAGCTCTTCACACAAGGCAATTTGTGCCAGGAGAGAATTCTTCAGACAGGATATGGTGAAGCCTTGTGATGTGTATTGGTGGTGTAGCTGGGCTAGCTAGTAAACCTAGGTCACATTTTTGTACTGACATCACTGCATCAAACTCCATGGCTGATCTACAGACAATATAACTAAGCAGATTTTTTTTTTTTCAAGTGCGGAGTGTATTCATCTCAAGTGCTCAGTCTACAATTTTCGTACCTCTTCAGAACAAAGGGAATATATTCCTCCATTCTCCTCTATTTCAGAACAGGACTACAAAAACATGAACAAAAAAATTAGATTGCCTACTGGGGTTTAGTTCCAGTGGATTAGAAGGGGACTGAGGAAGAAATGATGGAGGGACACACAGTTATGCTGATGCAGTCAATATCAGCTTCAGCACAGTGATGAAGAATAGTAATAAAATGTTTTCTTTGAAGCTTCACATCATTCTAAATACATCTGAAAATAATAAAACTGCCTATATGTGATCTGTTGAAATACACTAGATTAATTTTACTTACCAGCAAGCAAGACATATTTAAGAAGTGCTAAGTTAGGACATTTAAACTTCTACAGAATTTTAAAAACCAAGTCCAAATAGTTTGTTAGAATTAACTACAAAACTAGGAATTATACATTGAAATTTCTCTGCTTTTGGCACTGCTGTGAAGCATATCTATTTGAAAATGCTTGAAATAAAGAATTGTTGCTCTTTTTCTATAACAACAGAATTTCTGGAGGCATTAGTTAGAATATTTTACAAACTCTGGAACAGAAAGAAGAAAAAGAGGATCAACACCTGATAATCACCAGAATTGTTGCTTAACTGTACCTTTCTCCTCTCTATTGAAATGTGAATCCCCCAGCAGCTGTCCTTCAGGGATTGCTGGTATACTTCCATCTCTTTCTCCAGCCTGGGTCCTGAAAAACCAATTGAAGGGGTGGAGTATCACGCTGCTGGGAAGAGCTTGGCTCTGTTTTATTCTGGGCTCAGCATGAGATCTCTGGCATTGCCCTTCACATAGAATTTTGTTGACAGTTTTTTGCAGAGAAAAAGTATTTATTCTTCTCAAAAAGCTAGGTTAATATCTGGATATAACTCTTACCCAAGGGTGGCCAGACTGTCAAGGTGGTCAAGTGCAGTTCCCATAAAAAGGTGACACCATCTGAGCAGCAAGAGGGCCCTGCTGGCATGGGAGCAAAGGACAGCCCAAATCCCCAGCTCTTGAGACCTGAGCTCACAGGGACTGCTGGAGATGACACCCCCAAGCTGCTGTGGGGCCCTGCTGCATTCCCTGCCCAGCCTCATCTCAAAGGGGGCTCCTGGGGAAACAGTCACCTCCTGTCTGGGGGCTGCTCCAACCATCTCACCACCTGCATTAAAGAGAGACTGCTGAATATTTACTGTCACCTTCATTCTTTGAACCTTTTTCTATGGGAGAGAGTCTGAAAGGTCTTACATTAAAAAAATCCTTACATTAGACTATTTTGTACAATGTCAAGGTAAGGGAGTTAAACAATTGTTTCATGAGCAGCAGAACTCATGAACCCTGCTTTCCTGCAGATTTAGGGAGGTTTTTCTCCTCCTTCCTGCCTCCTTTAGGTGTAGGACCCCAGCACAGGATGATTAACCAAGACTGGGTTCTTTCCCTAGATGGGGCAG
Organism: Parus major; assembly: GCF_001522545.3. Lineage (NCBI taxonomy): Eukaryota > Metazoa > Chordata > Aves > Passeriformes > Paridae > Parus > Parus major. Next base: position 2,863,391 of record NC_031795.1, on the reverse strand, counting down.
CTACTGGAATATTTTACTCGGAACAATTGCTTTTTCTGGAACTTCCAGCCACCTGCCCTATATTCAAACTTGGCTGAGACAGCCAAACTTAAAAATTATTGCAGAATACTGACTGAAAAGGCATGTGCATCAACTCCACTTCTTCAGGAAATCAAGCTATCTCTGTCCTTCACTTCCCCCATCAGCCCAAAGACAGCTGGTGCAGTAATCTCTGGAAATAAAAAATTTGGAGCTTTTGCCCTGCACTGGCATGGTCCTCACTCTGCCAGAGAAATAAAAACAGCAACAAGGAAAACTCAGCAGGATGTCTTTCCAGCTTGCACACAAAGATGTCTTTTCCCAAACAGGAACACAGGACTCAAAGAAACAAATTGGATTATTGATCCATTACATTTAGGAAAAAATGGAGAATTCAAAGGAGGATCTGCCCAGCCCCATTTCCTCAACTCCATGGTAATATTTAAGTTACTGGCAGGATAATTTAACGTGAAGGCTTAAATGTCAAGCCAAATATTCGACCTTGTGCTGTTCAGCTGGACTTCAGCTAACTGGTTTTTTTCTACCTTGCCTAACTTTTTATGCCTGTCCAAAGCAGCCAGCACCACATCATAAAGAGTAAGAAAGAAGTTTTTCTTTGATGACACAGCTGTCAAAAAAAAAAAATCTTCCCAAAGTCTGGTATGTGCAGGGCTCCATCTTAGGTCCATTTCTCTTCAACATCTTCATAAACCACTGGGACACAGGAGATTTGGAGGTATACTGAGTAAGTTTGCTGACAACACTAAACTGGGAGGAGCTGTCAAATCCCTTGAAGGCAGAGAGATTCTGCAGAGAGGTGCTGACACATTAGAGGGCTTGGGAATCACAGCTGTATGAAGTTTAACAAAGCCAAGTGCTGGGTTCTGCACCTGGGATAGGGCAACCCTGGATGTAGGGACAGATTGTGGAAAGGGACGTGGGGATCCTGGTCATGGCAAGGTGAACATGGGTCAGCAGTGTCTTGGTAGCCAGGAGAGACATCCCTGTCCTGGGAGGTCAAAGATGGGGATTATCCTGCTCTGCTCTGTGCTGGTGTGGCCTTGAGTGCTAGGGCACTTTTGGGTGCCACAATATAGGAAAGATCGAAAGCTGTTAGAAAACACATGAGGAACAAGAAGATGATGAAGAATCTAGAGGGGTCAAGGAGCAGCTGAGGTCACTTGGCTTGTTCAGCTGGAGGAGACTGAGGAGACCTCAGGGATCTGCAGCTTCCTCATGAGGGGCAGGCACCAATCTCTGCTCTCTTTGACCAGGGACAGGACCTGAGGGAATGGCTGGAGCTGAGCCAGGGGAATTTGGGTTGGATACCAGGGAAGTTTCTTCCCCCAGAAGGTGCTGGGCACTGCCCAGGCTCCCCAGGGAATGGGCACAGCGCCAAGGCTGCCAGAGCTCCAGGAGCATTTGGGCACTGCTCCAGGGATGCCCAGGGTGGGGTTGTTGGGGTGTCTGTGCAGGGCCAGGGGTTGGACTGGATGGTCCTTGTGGGGTCCCTTCTGACACAGGAGATTCTGTGATTCTAACACAGAGGCTATAAAACACAGAGGAAAATAAATAAAGAAGCAAAACCACACCAGGAAGTACAGGTAAAACATTTCACTTATGTTCAAAACTTAGTGTTGGAGATAAGTCAATACCAGTCAACAAAAACTACTCACAGTGACAGCCAGCTGTTAGGACTGTTACATCCTAAATAACCTTTGAATGAAATACAAAGAGAAAATGAGCACTAAGCAAAGCGACCCCCAACTCCATCCCAGCATTTGTAGACTGCAGACAGTATTCTCCTTACAGTTGTATAAAAAATGCACATAGGGAAATACCACTAAGGATATAAAATAGATTCATCCTCTATGTGAATGATGCCAGCCAAAATATTATTGATGCAGTAAGTGTCAAGGCCTCCATGCAATTTTTCACAACTGTAGGGCCTAAAAAAGTATCAAGAGAACCATTAGGGGACAATGTTTAGTTGAAATTAGGATGCTGAATGAGCCTAGATCTGACAGAAGATGGAACTGCATGAGATGTTGCTACAAAGATTTGCCTTGAAAACCACACATTCTTCTCCTCCCCTCACCATCAGTCTGTGCAGTATGAGACAGTCTACTTTCATTCATATGTATCAATCACATATACAAATAGCTTCTACTGTTTCTGTGTAAGTACCTAAAGTTTTCAAAGTCCTGTCTGAAAGTTTCGGAGTCTTACCATTTTACGAGTAAAATCTTCAATTCATCAGATGCACAACAAGATTTTAATATAGAGCACAAAAACATGACCCATTATAATGAGCTGCCAGAAGGACTGAAAAAAAGAGAAGAAATTGCCAAGTTACCTGACAGGCCAGACCTCTACACATTATGATAATGTGAAGGGCCTTCTCTCATGTAAACAACATTTTAATAAGTTAGCGTCTGAACAAACTACAGACATAAACTCATCAAACATTAAATCATGGCAAGAAACTACATGGAGAGGACTATGGAGAACATCAGGGCCCATGATTCACAGTGACATCCTGGGGGGTAAATGTGAAGCTGCCTGCACTGTTTTTTTATGCAGGAGACGCCTCCACAAGCCTCCAGCCATCTCCTCTGCACAGGACTCTGTGCTACAGGAGTTGTGCCAGCTCCCATCCTCAGGAGAACAAAGCAAACTTGACTAACTTGGTGAAATTCTCACCACAAAGCAGCTGCAGGAGTGGAACAACAATAAAGTGAGAATCTGGAGGTCTGGATTCTCACCTAAATAACATCTGCCTGTTAAATGAAAAAGACAGGACATCTTACCAATATTTCGAAGCAGTAATGAACAAAACCTCCAAGTCCTGCAGAAACATTTCATGGTACAAAATAAACCTCACCCAGATATGATATGAAGTCTCAAATATAACATCTGTCATGGAGCTTCAAGAAGCAGCAAGGAAGTCATTCAAATTTGGTAGGAGTAACCTAGTCAGTCAAACTCCTAAAAGCCCCAGAAAGTAAAAATCTGTTTCTAAAATCAAATAAATTTTGTATCCTTGGTTACTGTTTTCAAGTACAATTTTGCTGCTGAAAATGTGATAATGTTTATGAAAATTTCAGTTGAGAACCTGATAAAGTTAGGCCAGTTAGTGGCAAAAGCCAATGACATTTTCTGTCATGGCTCTTGCTAATTAGAAATTAGACAAAGAACCACAGCAACTGTTCAGTAAGGCCACCTTTAAGTGGGATGGTTATGTCTGTGAATATCTAACAGACCTGATTTTGCAAGGTGGATTTTAAGGACCATGCCACTTTGCTTACAGGAAAATGCTGCTATTACTTTTATATTTTGAGTAGTGTCCTGTCCTTGAAATGATACCATGTAATACCTGATTACGAGAAAGTTACTTTCCTGCAAATATGCAAATAAATTGCTAATGACTCAAGGAACTTCCAAGCTTAAAGCTCCCACATAACCTGATGACATTACAAAGAACAGAAACCCACACAGGAGATAACTTATGAAAACCATGATATACAAACGGGAAGCTTGAGTATTTTTTTCCTCTCTGCTTACCCTGAGAAATCTGAAACACACCAACATTTCAACCACTCAAGATCCAATCTTTGAACCAGTATGAAAACAGGCCAGTTTAGGACAGGGAACATCTCAAATGTGATCCTCCTGAACCTTCCACAGGAGAAGCTGAAGAGATAAACAATTCCTTTTACAACCTCTGTCTCTGCAATGCTTTTGTGTGACGTCATGCGACCACCATGGTTTGCTCTGTTTGCTCTCTGCAGGCACCTGCACAGGTGTTATCCCAGAGCTGGCACACACCATCAGTCCCAGGTAGGCACCTCTGTGCTCTTGCATTCCACTCACATGAATCACAAATACTCTGTGTGCTGTTCACATGATAGCCTGTCACTGGAGAAGTCCAGAGCACTGGATACATCAATTACTTGACCTAATTAAAATTGCAAAAAAAGAGGTGATGGTATTTTGATTCCTCTTGTTCTGACCTAGAAGAAAACCATATAAACACTGCATCTGGGAAGCAAAAATAAACAAACTTATCCCACCTCCCCAAAACTAGACAAATGTTTCCTGTATTATGTTATTTAGTAAGTGGGTTAAATCCGGACTTGATCTGCATGATTTATTTCCCATGTATGTGTTTGAATCAGAATTTCCAGTAGCTAAACTTTGACTAACCCCACCACACAGTGCTCCTTCTTCCGCCTTTTAATTCCCTAGCAATGTTGGTTGTTTGTTTTTTTAATTTACAAACCAAATATAAGTGAGGCTTCTGGCATCCCTGAACTGTGAACACTGACTACGAGGACTCACATTAACATTATAGAGCTGCATCCCTCTCCATAATTTCACAGTCAAGAGTGGCTCTGCTGACAAGTGGATACAAAATGGAGAACAGAGAAAACACATGAAAAGGGAAGTGGCAAAGAAATAGGGAAAAGATCATGAAAAAGCAAGGCAGACATTTTTCTTAAACAATGAGCTGGAGGAAGAAATAAAAGAGGTTTTCTTATTAAACATCGAGTGCAGAGATAAAGTTTCCAACAATATTAGCAAAATTCTCCCTTTGAATTCTGGACAAAATGTATTTTATTGCATCAGGCAATTTTGGATGGATAGACTCTTAACTCTACACAACATTTCATAATTATATATACAATTCAACCCTTACCATCAAGTGATTTTGTTTTTCTGACTTCAGAATTTCATCCAATCTCCTTCTTACATTTTTTAAGATATAAAAAGACAGCGATGGAACAGAAGGCTTTTGCACAATGTAAAGGATCTCACTACTAGAGAAAGTAATCTTGTTGACAAGTTTTCATGGTTATTGAAAACTAGAAAACATAACAGTAACTCAAACTACAGCTCTGTTTGCCTGAATTTATCACCAGAAAATTCCTTTACAGCAGTTTAAGTTGGACAAGACTCATAGTTTTAGGCTTCAGTACCATACATGGCTAAGCTGATGAAAGAGCTCGTTATCCCGAAAGAGAAGGTTTGCTCCCCTGCTTTCCTTTCCCTGTGAGGTTCTGTCCCTTTTGGCAGCAGCAGGTTGACAGATTAGCTCACCACACCTTGGAGAACCTCACCCAGTGTCTCAGTCTTGAGTCTCAAGCCCTGTCATGGTCCCAAAACAAGTTTCAGTATACACTGAAACAAAGCCCAAATAAATTATGAATAAGAGATCTGTGTTTACTTTCACAGGAGGATTTAGCAGAGCAGACAAAGCCATGACCATTTAGAGTCCAGGCTGGATCCAAAAAGAGATTCAGAAAGAAAAGTGCAATATTGAAAGCCAAAACAAAACAAAACAAAGAAACAAAACCATGATCACTGAGACCTGTTTCTTCTGATATCACAGCAGGGACTCCAGCATTATATTTACTGTCTCATACACATACACATGCCCCAGTCTCTCCAAACCACAGAGAGAGTGAGGTGTGTCTGACATGCTTGAGCACAATCACCCTTTTCAAGACAAAGTCATACAACAAGCAATACCAACAGGAAGCAAGAGTCTGCAAATTAAAGGTGTTAAGAGCCCTAACACAGCAAGAAGTAGTTACTGTATAGGTGGAAGCAGTGGTAACTCTTAAGTGTTTACTCCTGTGGGCTTCAATGATTTACAGCACCATAGGACAGGGTGCCACTTTTTACAGAGAAAAAGAAGGTTTTTGATATGGGAAGCCAAATGTTTTAAAAGCAAGCTTCCATAACCCATTCAGAACGTGTCTACTTTGCACTGTATTGCTAACAATTCACCTTTCTAAAGCTTGAGATGAAAAGCTAAATGGCCTTGAACACATATTCCCAACATCAATTATTTGCAGTGATATTCTGAACTTACTACCTGGTGAAGACACCATGGCTTCCACTCCAAAATTAGCTTAACCTGCTACACTTAATTAGTTGAGACTTAAGCATGCACTTGGAAGCAAACACATCTGCATCTTTGGTATCACAAGGCCTTTTGAAAAGTATCCAGAAGTAGCTTATTCTCAAAAAAGACAGAGAAGGATCAGGACACTGGGAAATACGTGCAATGCGAGCTTAGCTCTCCCCAACACCCCTGACTTTACACCTCTGGAAGGGAACAAAACATCCTTGGGAAGTTCACAGGAACAATTCATACCAACTTGCAAGGCTTCAGGAGCATTCGTGCTGAGATACACCCTGTCAGGCAGTTACTCACCCTGTGCTGCCCTAACTAAGCTTTCTTATCGATTTTTCTTTTCTTTTTACTTTTAGAACAGCCCAGGGAGAAGCCAGGCGCTCGCTTGGGGGAAAGCGAGACGCGTTCGGCGCGTGCCCGGCCCCACCGCCCTCAGCGCCGCTCTCGCGAGACAGCGCCGCGCAGGCTCCATATTGGGGCATCTGTGCCCTGCGCCCGCAACTCTCGCGAGCGCGAGCCTCAGGAGTCCTGAGGTGGCTCCGGGCTGTGCCGCCCGCGGGGAGTGGGCTCTGCGCTCGGACTGTGCGGGGACAGCGAGGCCGGTGCCCGCGGTTAGCGCCCAGGGCTGTGCGGGGTGTACGGAGCCGGAGCTCGCGCCCGCCGCCCGGGCTGTGCCATGAGGGGTGGGGCGTGAGGGGTGGAGGCGGTGGCTGCGGTGTCGCCTGCGCCGTCCCACCTGCGGCGAGAGCGTGTCCCCGCCCCGCACGCCGGCGCCCCCTCCTCGCTCGCCGCTGCCCTCAGGACCGCCAGCCGCGCCTCATGCGGCCATCCCGCCCCTCGTGGCACAGCCCGGGGAGGGAAAGCGGCGAGGGAAGGCGGTGACGGAGCCGCGCTCGGCCTCGCCCCCCGTGCCTGTGGGAGGGGGCAGCGGGGGCGCGGGGCGGGGCGCGAGAGGCCAGCGCTGGCAGCGGGGGCGTCGCTGCTGCTGGGCTGCCCCCGCCCGGGAGCGCTGAGGGGAGGGAGCGAAAGAAGGAAGGAAGGAAGGAAGGAAGAAGTCGCTGCTGCTGCAGGACGAGAAGAAGAAGGAGGTAGTGGCGGCGGCGGTGGTGCTGTTGCAGCCGCGGCCAGAGCCTCCCCCTCCCGCCGGGCCGGGCGGGGCGGGCTCCGCAGCGAGATGTCTCAGGAGCGGCCCAAGTTCTACCGGCAGGAGCTAAACAAGACGGTGTGGGAGGTGCCCGAGCGCTACCAGAACCTCTCCCCGGTCGGCTCCGGGGCCTACGGCTCCGTCTGGTGAGTGCTGGGAGGGGACGGGGCTGTGCGGAGGAGGTCGCGTTAGGTTGCCGCCCCGCCCCGCGGCCCCCTCTGCCCTGCAGGGACCCGCGGCGGGACCTGTGCGGGGTGGGCACCGCGACGAGCGGGGCTTGTCTGTCCCCCAGAGGCTCCTGTCCTCCAGCTCTTCACCAGCCTCCTGCAAGAGACGTTTTTCCTCCCGGGTTTACGCGCGGTGCTGCCGGGAAGCCGCAGTCTCGTCTCTGGAATGCGGTCGGGGATTGCACCACATGGCAGGTGGCTCTGAAACATTTTTGCAGGGGAAGATAATAATTTGTTC
>NC_031795.1:2819770-2855816 GCF_001522545.3 Parus major | reverse complement strand
CCGGCCCCGAGTCATCTCATATGGACATATTTCAGTGCGACTTTTTGCAGTCAGTAGGTGGGGAGTGCAGAGGGATGGAGCCTGGTAAGCCCCCCCATAGCTGTCTTTGCAGAGCTGAGGGCTTGGCAGCTCTTGTCCCAGATTCTTTCTGGACCTAAAGGATAGATTATATTTGAGGCAACTGTATTTTTATCTAGAATTTGTTGATAGGCAAGAAGTAGAGAGAATGCTGTGAGAACTGTTTTTGTATCCCTGACTTGTGGAATTACAAGCACCGATGTTTTCTTGGCAGTAGCAGATGAACATAGGAAGACTCGTTTTATTGCTATAGAATTACTGCAGTATGTGCTCCCTGGGAGAGTAAAGTCCTGGTGTGAGACCTTCAGAAATACAGGGAGCTTGAAATATTTGGTTTTTAATGCTTACCTAATAGGAACAAACCAGGCTACATGTGTGAGATACAATGCATCCTTAATTTGTAGCTTCTCCGCTGAGGTGCGGTGGATCATTAAACATAAACGGAGTTGCATACTTTGATTAAGCTTAAAGACAAGGTAGTGTTTGAATCAGTTTTATTCTAGACTTTAGCAGTCATTTAGTAAAGTGTTCATCCTCTACATGAGCATTCTGGTTTTTATTCTGTGTTCCTTGGTTCTGTCAAAGTGTGAGCAGAATTTTGAAATCTGAGTGCATAATTACAACGCTACTTTGCTGTTGTATTCGAGCAGGCATGCCTATGTTTTTATTAACATAGTATGCAAATTTACATTATGGATATCAGTTTTATTATAAGGAGGGACACATGCTGCATTCTGCTAGTAAAGAAAATAAGTTGCTTTGCATGTGCTACAGTTTTAATTAAATGTTCAGCTGTTCTTTACCTGTTATAAAATTGTTGGTAAGTTGAGCTTAAATAACATACATTTTTTAAAACGCTGTGATTGAAGTGTGCAGAGGCTTGCATTTCATAAAAGTAAACCAGGCTGGTCAATTTTGTAGCAAGAATAACCAGTATACTTGCTGAGGTGTGTTTTTGTTTGTTTTTTTTAAATGCAATTATAAAATTATTTTGATTGGAAGGGAATAGACAGGTTTCTTTTGGTGAAAGAAGGACCTTGTTGACACAGCTGATAAATACCCATGCAGTCACAGAGTTATGTTACTCCTGAAATGTAAAGGGAAATTAATTTGCTCAGTGCCTTGTCCTTTGTATTTTAAGGTTGATCCGACATGATACACCCCACTCCTATTTTCTTTTCCCCTTCCATACAATCTCCATTGTACATGTAATACTTGCAAAGTTTGTTTTCAACCAGTAACTAAAGAGTTTGCATCATTTGCTGTGTCAAAACTTTCAAAGATTGTGCAACTTCGTTCAGACCAAGTGAGACAGTTTTGTATTGGAAGCAATTTCAGACATGTGGCACAGAGTCTTTTTACAGTCCATGTTAATGGCTTCCTGTATGTTCTTCTAAAAATAGTTTTCAGAAAAGTTATAGTGATATGGAAAGTATGTCAGAATTGAAAAATTCAAGAAAACAACAAAAACCTTTGCATATTTATGGGAGTTTATTAAGCTACAAGTGGTGATGCATATTATTTAGGGTATTCCTGCAAGGACTTGTTCTGTTCTCTGTCTCTTTGGAGTTGTTTTTCTTCTCTCCGGTAAAAAGCTACCTAGTTTCATTTGGACTTTGGTGTATCCCTGTTGGGATAGTACATTGTGGTGTTTTAACAATCCTTAAAATGGTAGATATGTTTTCATGTATGTTCATGATTGTATTATTATATTCAAATGTAATCAATGCTCTTTTGTTTAAATTGTCAAAACGAGGCATTTGAAAATGAGGCATCTGCAGAAACTGGAGGGGAAAATTAATAAAAAAGAGAGCATTAGGCTGCCAGATGAGTCACTTAGACTATGGAGCTGTTGTAGGCTGCTTTGAATGTGCTGTTAGTATGTCTTGGAACTCCCTAACACACAAACCTGACTATTGTGGAGTTGGTGGGTGGAGGGAGAGGCATTTTCTGCAGGCAGCCTGAGACACCTGAGACATGTGCCTAAAGTGAGAGCAAATATTGCACTGTTTTCTGAAGGGTGATGTGCAATGTCGGAAGAATGAGGTTCAAATGGCCAGGTCAGGTATTTTTCAGGATCCATTTTTCAAAAACTGCAAGTGTTGGAGGTACAAACAGGGATTCGATTCCAAAACTTTGAGAAATATCTACACATATCCTCAGATTGATTCTTTTTAAGTCATGTAACAATTGTCATGGCATCTGTTGTATGAAATGCTGTTTCGTTCATTCTTGTAACATTTTGTGTATTTATACAACACAGTCTTTTTCATGCTTTTGTAACCGGGCCTGGATTGAAAAAAAAAAAGGTTCCTGATAGATGCATTTTGTAATATTTCACATAAGGAGGCGAGGGGCCTAGTCAATACAACATCTTGCAGTGAGAAGTTGCTGAACAGAGATGGGATTGATTGGTGACTCACACTTCACTTGGAGGATTGCTTCATTTCTTGCATGTGCTGGAGGGAAGTCTTGACTCCTGGCATCAATTCAGCCAGCTCTGAGCTAAGCAAAATGGTGTTTTCACAGTTTTTGCCATCAATTTCTAAAAGGCTGTGAAGCACATTCTGTATACTCTTAGTTTACTTAATTGTTATATTTTTGCAGGTGTTCTTTGTTGTATTGATGCCTTTGTAAAATAAGGGGCTTGGTTTAATTGCTTTGCAAGCTATCTGTGTTGCCTTAATTTGGAAAGGATTGAACAGCCAAGATTTACTCTTCCTCAAAATCTTGCATAAGATTTTTTTTTTTTATAGACTGTCAGGTGATACAGCCCTCCAAAACCTGTGATTTTTTTTTTCCTATTTCAACCCACGGTTGTACTAACACCGAGTCTGAATTTCTTGGATACAGAGAAACATTTTAGATTTAAGAAATTTTAAAACATTAGGCTTCAGGGGAAATGAAATAAACCTAAACATCACCTTTGTAAAAACAGTTCCTCTATAGATTCTTTTCTAATCCCTTATCAAAGGGTGCAAGTGCCTCCAAATCCTGTGTGTGCTTGGAGGGACAGATGCCTGCTCCTCCAGCAAGGTGTGGTAGATCTGTGAGGAGTGATAGGAACAGAACTGTAAAACTGAGTGGGATGAAGCAGCCACACAGGCAGGATTGGCAGAAAATGTGTGAGGAAGGGGAAGTTGAGTAGGAGAAGGGCAGGTACAGAAAAGCTGTGAGCAGAGCTCTCGAAGTGCTGGCAAGAAGTTTGAACTGTAGGGGAACTTGGTATATTAAGAAGGGAAATTAGTGAGAGCACATCTGTCCTACAGTGAGATTTTTATTGCAGCTTTCTTTGAAGCAGAAGCTAATCTAGCACAGGAGAATGATATTTGCAACTTTTGTAGTGTTTTTGGGAGGTAAGGACTGAAGTGCAAGTACAGAAGTGACTGCAGTCAGTAATAATCTGTCAGGTACTAACTGTTTTTCTGTCTGCTTAGGAGTGCATAAATTAACTTCAGAGCTAGCGCTAAGGAGATTCAGCTTGGGTATTTGCAGAGGCACTAGCAATGAGCAGCATATATTTAGCAAAACAGCCTTTGCACAAAAATTAACATTCTGATTATCTAATATTTAAATAAATTGTGCTCATAAGTAACCTAGTGCATACTTTAGTTCCTCAGACTGCTTCAAATGTTACTGTCAGTGGATAGGTTGTCTAAAATAATTCTTTTCTTCTAGCTCCTGTGTTCTGGATTCAGTTCAGGTTAGATCAGAATTGTAATTTTAGCTTGCTTAGGGTGAGGTGGATGCATTTCGTTTGCTATAGCACAGCACTATGTATGAGGTTTAAAATAGTGTGATAAATTCTAAATTTGTGCTGATCCTGGTTTAAAATAGATTTAAAACTGTGGATCATGCAATTTTTTCCTAATTGGGCTTCTTTAGCTAAAATATGATTGTTGTAATGCAGCTGTTTTAAGTCTGTGATGAAAAGCAGCTTAGCGTCCTTTAAAATGTTCTCCAGCTGACAGCTGTTCTGTAGTTCTGCAGGAACCATTAGCCAGTTATCTGTATTGGCGGAAGATTACTCAGCATGATTTTATCTGTGGGGAAATAGTCTTTAGGCCTCAAATATGACCAAACTTTGTGTTCTGACCTTAAGTCTAGATTGTGAATCTGCAGTTTTAAAGAATTTTCTTTCCTGGGCTTGTGCATTGTGCTGTTTAACCAGTACTGCTGACTGCAATTCCCTTGGAGGTTGTACAGCTACTACAACAGTACAGTGACTTGATATGACCCCAAAAGATGTAATTTAAAAACAGAAAGTGAAATTGAATTTAATCTGAATCCTGAAATAGCTTATCATATGTCTGGTGGCTCTGAAATCTCAAAATCTTGGAAACCAAAAGAGAAACTTGACTCTGGAGTTGTGGAGGTTTGAGATGCAGGGGATCCCCTTCTTTGCAAGATGAAAGTGTTACTGGTATTTGCTGCATTTTGTACCTAAAATGTTTGGAAACTGGTGATGATCCATGACTAATTTATAAATGCATGTGCTGAATGATGATAGCTACTGTTATTTTTGCTCTAAGTTCTAGAAAATACCTTATGTATCGTTAAAATGCTGGCATGTAATTTCAGGCTGAACTTGGGATATTTGTGTATTACAAAATGGTGAATTTTACCTGAGGCTGAAAAAAAAATTGAATTCAGAATTTCATGAAGTGTTGCTGCTGATTTTTTTTCTAGTAATATATGAAAACTTGAGAATTTGAAATCAACATTAAAAAATGTGTTCTCAGTGTCTTCTTTTGTCTGCCAGGCTGAGGTGTAAAGGATGCATGTGGAAGTTGCTAATGGGTGTTTTTTGACCCAGTGTGATGTAGCTTGAGTAATTCAGCTCTGGCAGGCTGCTGCTCCTGTGACCCGGTGTAGTCCTGTGTGTTTTCCAGAGAGCTCTTTCCACTCTGAGGATGCGCTTTATAGAAAGGGAGATGCTCTTCTTCCACTGTGCACAGAGGGTTTTTCCATTCCCTGCCAGGGCCTGGGGGAAGGGTCACTGCTCATAAAAAGGTGCTCGTGTTGTGTTTTCTATTTCTCATAAACTTCACTTACCAAATTCCTTGGAAACTGGGCAAATTTGAGATAGAGTCTGGAGGTTAATTCTTGGTGGTTGCTTTAAAAGTAAATGACATCTTCATTTACATCAAATAGCTCCTTTGGTGGGTGGGCGTTGTGGTTTGCATATGCAATTGTGGGTTTATTCTAGGACTGCTTTTGTGATTGGTTTTGAGCTTCGTTAGTTAAGCTTTATATTTCACACTTTACCTTTATAAATATGTAGCATTCCTTTTTGCCTGATGTTTATCAAGGACTAGTGCATACTCACTTTTAAATGGAATCAGGAGTTCACCTGAACCATAAATATAGCAGGAAAATCAACCAGTATTGTCCTTGTATGGCTCCTTGCATTCCATACTTTCCCATATTTGTTGTCTTGGTTCAAGTGTTGATTTCACATCCTCTATTTCTCCTCCTTCTTCCTTTTGAACAGATCAGAGCTTTGTAAGTTGCATAAGGAATTACTTAAAATATAATTTTACTGTACTCTATATGTGTGTGTGTGTGTATATATATATGTGTGTGTGTGTGTGTGTATATATATGCTGAGTAGGATTAAATAATGGACTCTTATGAAAAAATATTATTTGTATGTACAAGGTTTCTGCTAAAGGGACAAGATTTGATAGTGTACAGCTATGCATAATTTATTTATATGCACTTTTGTATAACAGAACTTGGTGATTGGATGAGATTTACCAAAGAAATTTAATTTCAGCTTCAGTTATGATTGACAACTGTCATAACTGATTTTATTAAGTACAGGTCCTGGAATTTTGTATGGATTTAAACCATGAAAATAGTATTTTGAGCATAGTATTTTGTGATGAAGTGTGCTGTTTGAAAGTATGTTTAGGAATAGTGGTAGTATTTACCAGTACTCTTCTCTCCAGAGTTTTAATGCAGAATTATATTTAAGAGCACTTCAGACAGCAAAGTCATAAACCTTTCTCTTTTTTCTACAAGATTTCCCTTTACTTTGTGGGCAAGACTCATCTTTTAAACATTTTTTGCAGAAACCAACAGTTGTGTAAATATGTGGGGATTCTGGGTGGTATGCAGGTTATGGACCAGGAAACCTGGAAATCATTTTCATTGGAGAAATGGTGCTGCTTGTAACTCAATGTCTAGATAATTCTGTCTAGAATAAGTGTGGATTTGAAGGCATTCATATAAGGTTAATTTTGATGATTTGAATACTCTCTGTTGCAGTTCTGCCTTTGACACAAAAACTGGCTTACGTGTGGCGGTGAAGAAGCTGTCCCGGCCTTTCCAGTCCATCATCCACGCCAAGAGGACCTACCGGGAACTGCGGCTGCTCAAGCACATGAAACACGAAAATGTGAGTGGTGGAAGAGGGTATGAAATGCTTTTCTGAAGTTGGACTGAGCATCCATCAAGATTGCTTTTAAATATCTTGCTGGATATGTTTTTTGTCGTAGTGCTAAATGCAAAGCTTGCAGTAGTCCAAAGTATTAGAGCTGTAGCATATCATGCAGAGTAACAAAACCAGCCCCAAAAAAACCCACAGTAACCAATTTTGTATTAAAAAAATCATGATATTTTCTAGAATAGTCTTAAAATCACTAATGTAGCAAGTTCATAAGGACTTGGAACACGTTATCGTGGTTACTTGTTGTAGTAAACCGCAGTTTTTGTTATGTTAAGCATTTCTTTAAAGAAAGATTATTGGATTTTAGTGTCTTCTGGAGGGCTTTTATGTATTTTTTTTTGGCTTGCCTGTGTCAGAAAGTTATGAAGCAGACATTCATTAGATTCCTGTGGGTAAAATAGGGAGGAAAAAAGGGGTGGTGATGAAGGGGTGGAAATTAGATGGCTGTTCATACGAGCCATCCACTTAAATCATCAACAAGGAAGCAAACCAGAATGTGGCAAATGTTATATTGAACTATTTTTTGATAAAGCTTCCATTTGGTATAGATGACAATTGCCTGACCAATTTCCTCTGCGTGTGACATTAACATGCCAATGTATTTATACTGCATCGTGTTTAGAGCAAATTCTGTGTGCAATGGAGCAAAAATTTTCATAACCAGATCTTGGTAGAGCTATCAGAACATGAAGAAGAAAGGAAGGCTCTTGGTTTCTTTTGCCCCAGCAAACTTTGTCTTGGCAGAAGGGAAATACTGTTTGGACATGAGCTGAGCAAAGCCAGGATAGTTACCTAGCACAAAAAAGCCAAGGATAGTCTGATTGTAAGGATCTCCTGGGCTGATCTGTTCAGAACTTCATGCTGTGGCAGGAATGGTTGTGTGGTGTGGTTCCTGACCACTGCAGTCAGCAGCTGGTATCCCATAAATCATCTTGATGTTTTTGGTGTGGCTCACATCTCTGGAACTTGTGATGAATGTTTGTATTACTGTCAGTATTTCTTCCTGTGGGATACCATTGTCTCAGCAGTAGAGGTAACTTCTGATCCTGCTTAATATCCATGGAAATATCAAATGCTGTGGGTTGGAAGGGTCCTTAAGACCATCTAATTCTACCTCCTGCCATGGCAGGGATACCTTCCACTGGACCAGGTTGCTCCCAGTCCCGTCCAACCTGGCCTTGGACGCTTCCAGGGATGGTGCAGCCACAGCTGTTCTGGGAATCCATTCCAGGGCCTCCCTATCCTCAAAGGGGAGAATTTCTTCTTAATATCTGATGTAAATCTACCCTTTTTCAGTGGAAAGCAATCGCCCCTTGTCCTAGCATAACATGCCCCTGTAAAAAACCCCAGTAGTACTCAAGAGTTTCTTTCTGGACCTTTTCTCATATCTGAGATATTCTTCAAACAGGAAAGCTTTGATTTATCTTTTGACACTCAAAAGAAAAGCTAATAAGAATAAGCAGTTAAAATTAGTTTGTGACTACAACTGTCTGAGATTCATTAATATTTTTTGATTGGTGTTGCAAAGAGCCTATGTATCTTTAAGAGTAAGGAATAAAAGGAAGTTAAGTAATTTTTACAGATATATATGTGTGTATATATATATATATATATACATATATATATTATCAGTTCATCATACCTTCATTTATCTGTGGAAAGTTTGTCTAGGTTGTGATTTTAAAATCCTGCGGATGCAGAGATGATTCAGGCAGGTATATTAGTTTCTACTGTCTTGACTATTCAGATCTCAATTTTGAATAAAAACATTTGGATTTATGTGGCACAGAACATGTGAATGTGGAAGGTGTGGTGGTTTGAGGGGCTTGGACATAAGGTGGTTTTTTGTATCCTGTAGTTCATGAAGATTAGAGCAAGTAAATGGAGCTGCAGAGCTCTCAGGTGTGTCTGCATCAGGTTTTTAAGTTCCAGGAGACCTCATTAGCTTGCATAAAGCACAACACTGAACAGATGGAAATTAGACATCTACTGGAATAAATACTTCAGTGTCACAAAGGATCTTAGTAACTGTATCATGGTACGCTATAAATATATTTCACAGTTTTTCTCTTCTCTGTTTTCTTTTTAGGTGATTGGCTTGTTGGACGTGTTCACCCCTGCCAAATCACTAGAAGAATTCAATGATGTGTAGGTAACTTCTCTGAAGATAGCAACAAAGTGTCTTTTGTATCTCCTTATGCCTCCCAAGTTATGACAGAAATATTTGTCTCTTTAATTTGTCTGCCATCACTCACAAGTAATTCTGAATTCCAGCACAAAGTTATAGTAGCTCCTAAGCTGTTGGACTCATCAGAATTGTTCACTTGCTGTGGTTTGCTGCCCAGTGCTGTTGGAATCACTGTATTAATTTGCTACATTATTTAAAGTGTCATGATCTGTGTTTCATTGAACAACATCCTTTGGGACAGTCAGCTCTGCCGCTGGAGATTTATAGGGAATTTTTATCCTAATCCTATTCAAGAGATTGCTTCATGGCCCACGTGTTTGCTTTTGTCCACAGGTACTTGGTGACCCATCTCATGGGAGCAGACCTGAACAACATTGTGAAATGCCAGAAGCTCACTGATGACCACGTGCAGTTTCTCATTTACCAGATTCTTCGGGGCCTGAAGGTGAGTGCTCCTGTCCTCCCCGAATGAGCACAGCTCACCATGGAAGTTCCTGGTGAATGTTACGTCCTCAGAGATTCAGTTGAGTGCATAGGGGGGCTTCTGTAACTTCCCTAAAGTATTGTATAATAATATTTTATTATTGTTCTTTCACTTCTGCCTCTCTGGAGCTCTGCATCAGTAAGGTTATCTATCATTTTTATGTGTTCCTATGGGCAGAGCCTGAAAAATTATGAACTGTGATGCTCTCTGGTCTGCTCTGGCTATGAATTTTCCATTTCTTCAGTTTTGTTTACTTGTGTTGTTCCACTCAGGTGGCAGCACTTCTGGGTGTTCCTAAGGAGAGGCAAACTGGAACACCTACCTGGTGCAACCCACAGACACACAGCTGGCTCCTTCTGCAGACAGTCTGGAGCATCTGAATTGTGTGGGCTGGGGCAGGGCAGTATTTTCTAGGGAAGAGATGAGGAGGTGGCTGCTTGGACTGTTACATAAATTTTGTCATCTTATTTTACAGTACATCCATTCAGCTGACATAATACACAGGGTGAGTATTCATTCTAAGATTGTTTCCAGTAGTGAAACAATATCTTTAAAAAATTAAGCATAGACTTTTACAATGTAGCAGTAAGAGAAACAAAAGAAAATTTTCTGAGAATTATTTTGGTTTAGTAGTAAAAAGATTGACCAGGGAAAGTGGTTGTCAAGATCCATAATTTTCTTTTTTGAATTTGCTTTTCTCTTAAATACAAATATGCAGCACCGCTGTTGCTTTTATGCATTTTTGGTTATATGTGACATCTCTGAGAACCACAGGAGAGATTTCTGACTCTGTGATGAAGTAATTTATCCGAAGTTAGTATTTGCACTCAGTTAGAATCTGTATTTTTATCTCCATTTAAAATTTTATCTACTTCAGATTTGTGAAACAACATATATTCCGCTGTTAATGCTGATGTTTAATTTTTTAGGATTTAAAACCTAGTAACCTAGCTGTTAATGAAGACTGTGAGCTAAAGGTAATGTAATTAAAAAATCTGGTTTGTCTGACTGAGAATTGAGTGAGTACCATGTGAATGTCCCTTGCAACTGAAGTGTCAAAACAATTCCTTTTGAAAATACTTTCATAGAAAAAGAATAATGTGCTTCCCAGTGGTAGAGTTATAAGGAAGTGGTTTTTGTATCTGGTCCTGTGTTTTTAGTGAATCATCATTAAAGTGCAGAGTTAACAGCTTTAGTTTGTGTTTACTTGTTTTGGAGACAAGATACCCAGATATAATTCTGATTGTCAAGTCCTACGCTGTTCTAGCCTAGTGTCTTTTCACAGGTTGTGAAATTTGGTTTCATAATCTGTTTTTGCAGCTCTCCCACCCCTCCTGTCCCCAGTTCAGTGATTGTCTCGTTGTTTGTGCTGGGTAGTTTGCACTGTTGCCTTGCAGTGGTTGGTGTTTTGTGATTGTAGATCCTGGATTTCGGGCTGGCCCGGCACACGGATGATGAGATGACCGGGTACGTGGCCACCCGGTGGTATAGGGCTCCTGAGATCATGCTGAACTGGATGCACTACAACCAGACAGGTAATGCCTTTAGCACAAGAATTCTCTGTTTTGTCAAGCTTCTGAATTGTGAGGGGGAGGAAAAAAGAGGTTGTCCTTGTACGTGCTCCCTCTTCATTTGATTGCATACGTTGACACTCTTGGTAATTGTGTTTCAGAGCTGGTATTTGAGCCACTGTCTGTCAGATGAAGTTAAGAAACATTGTAATAGCATTCGCCAGGCTTCTTTAAATTTGAGCCTTTGAAACTGCAGTCAGCAAAATATTGTCGGCACTTAACCCTTGCTTTTCCTGGCAGAGTGATTTTTAAAATAAGTCCGTGGAATGTGTCTGGTTGAGGAGAATGTCTGGAGCTGTAGTGTGAAGAAATGATAAAAAGTGGATAAATGTCCCCATCCTTTTCTCTCCTCTCTCCACTTCTTCACAGGTTTATCTTCCTCACAGTTTCCAGTATCTTCTCTCCAGCAATACTTGCAGATCAAGTGCAGAAAAGAAAATCAAAGTCTGAGAATAGCTCTTGTACAGGAGAGCACCAAAGAAAATTATGTGCTACCCCAATTTCATATATCAGTACCTTACGGGGTTTCTTTCCCCCCTCTTGCACGTGTATGGGCTTGTCTTGTATCGTCAGTGAACTAGTTGGTGGTTGTTTGGGTAGCATTTATGTAAGGCCACATGCAAAACCATTCCTCAGAGTCCTCTTGCACAGGTTTCTTCCTCTGATGGTTTAGGTTCCTCCCCAGCTCTTCGGTGTTCAGGTCAGGTTATAGTCTGGAAAGAGGAGTTGCCTGATCTTGAATTCTCTTATTTGTACAAGTTTTAGATGACACAGAATAGTATCAGTTAGCTTGCAATGTATTTCAGATTGCCTCAGTGCCATGAGACGCTGTAAGAACAGAGTTGTTTGCACTGGTTGGATGGGGTGGTTCTGCTGAGACTGTATTTTTATGCATCATGTTTTCTGTTTTATTTTGTTCAGTTGATATTTGGTCAGTGGGTTGCATTATGGCTGAACTGTTGACTGGAAGAACATTGTTCCCTGGCACAGACCGTATCCTTTAGAAGTAACTTATTTTTTGAAATTGAAATTAGATCTTCATTTTCACATAATTGACAAGAAAATA
Organism: Parus major; assembly: GCF_001522545.3. Lineage (NCBI taxonomy): Eukaryota > Metazoa > Chordata > Aves > Passeriformes > Paridae > Parus > Parus major. The sequence goes on along the minus strand of NC_031795.1, from coordinate 2,843,975 downwards.
AATTCTGGATTTAGTTATGGACTTTCGTTAATTTGTTTTTAAATTAATGGCTTCTTTTACTCACAGTACAAGAAGGTGAGTACTTGATTTTGCTGCACATCTGTTCCTCTTTATTGTCTGTTGTCATCACTAGATTTACATAATGTTTCTATTACTTTCCTTTGAGTTTATTTAAATTTATTAGTTGAGTTTCTAGATAATACTTGCATGGATGTCTGCCAAGAATTCTCTCATGCTTCAGGTTTCTTGCAAATGTGATTCCCTTCTGGCCTCTCTTCCTTTTATCCTGGAGGTATCCTGGTGGTGAAAGCTGTGGGTTTGCAGATTCTTTAGTGCCAAGGTTCTCACTAAAGTTGCTCTGAAATGTTTAGGTTCCATTTCCATGCTTGACTGGAAACAGACTGTGAACTTTCTTTCACAGTGTGCTTGTACTGATGTGAAAAATCAACCTTGAATATGACCTTTCCAAAATATTTTTGTTTTGCCTCATCAAAGTAAGACACTTCGGCAAATTTGAGAGGACTTTGTGAGATTTGGTCATATTTTCCCCAGAAAACTGGAAGTGAGACTTGATACAAATTGTTGCACCTAAAATTTTTGTTCAACCACACAAGATTGGGATGTAATTTACTACTGGCAAGATTTTTCATTGCCTAGAAGTTGGGCTTTCATTTGCCAGAGAAAATTACGTTGCCCACCTTCTACCAAAGTTTATTATTTCAACCACAGTTTGTTCATTTTAATAACTTTTGTTAGTTTGTTAGTATTTATATCAGGTAATTCAAGTATGTTAGTACTTGATGAAAAAAAAAAAAAATATGGTGTTGGAATTGCTGCCTTCTGTTTAATTTACCTTCAGAAAGCATCTGGGTTCCAAAACTCCCTCCTGAGGAGAAGCTTTCATTCCAGCTTTCACAGTGTCACCTCCCTTTTCCGTGTTCTTTGACTTTATCCTCCCCTCTTTTTCTGCTTGACTCCGTCTCATAATTTCTCTCTAAATTTGTTGTATTTGTACTGTACTGTGTAGTCATCTCTGCTTTCTTTTTCTGTTGTAAGAGACAGAAACTGAATTAAACAAAAGCTGGTATATTTTTATCTGTTGATTCACCATGTGTAGGTTGGTTTGGACAGATTATTTTTTTGTTTGTTTCTTTTAAGAAAAACTGAGATACCAAGAATTGTTCATTCAAACAAAGCAAAAGTCTTTAAGCTTTTGCCATATTTGACCCTAGCAACAGTGACACTTCAGATTTTAAAGAAATTGATGATTGCAACTAAATTATTTGTAATAGGATTTGCAATGTATGTGAAATGCTGTATGATTTTGATTTATTTTGTGGTTTTTATGAATTGAACAAAATGGTGATTCTTCCAAGTCTGAGAAGTTTTTTTCTCCAGCTCTGTTCTTAGCTTGAAATTAAAGCCACTGATATCTGCAATGCAAAATGAAGTTTACTTCTAGGGTCTAATTTGTTTGCTTTATCATAATAAGGTACTTCGCTAATTTATGTCTCCCAGCAGATGCTTGTGATAATTTTCTTTAAATGCTCAATTTCTTTTGCAAATGGCAGTAATGCTTTTTAATTAAATGCTCATTCTGTTCTGAGTTTCTCAGATTTAAGAAAAACAGACCAAATCCTTTCCTATCTTAGACAAAACTTTGTAGTACTGTAATTCTTCTAGTTCTTCTGTGTGGTTCCCCAATTTATGTTTGTGCTTTTTGATCAAAAGGTTAAAACTAAAAGGGGAACAGGGTTGGTTCTGAATCTTGCTTGTGCATGGAACACTTACCCAAAGATTGGAAGGGGACCCAGGCTGGCAGCTTTCACTCCAGTCTGCTGACATCTGAAGACAGCAAGCAGAATTAAGATAACAGTTGTAGTTTCTTCCTGTCTTGGAAGGCTTTTTGAAATCTTCATATGTGCATTATTTTCGGAGAGAGTTTAAGGGGTTTTCCAGGTTTATATCCTGTTGGGTACTTCTGGGCTCTTAATAATTTCATTGTACCCACAGATTTGCAGAGGCCCTTGTTCTCCTGTAGTGTCTCTGTACAATTGCTGACTTACTTTAGAATTAATATAAACATGAATAATTTAAGGTATGTTTGTCTTGTGTCCAGTAGCCATGGATGTTGTATACCCAAATCCACTGCAGTTCTAGAAAATTCCCTGTGCAGTTGGAGGCAATGTGATTTTGTGTTGCTGGAAACTGCTCCTGTTTGACAACTGAAAATTTGAAGTAGTTCTTGCTTTTTGGTCTCAAGATGTAAATTTTTTCAACTGTGTAGCCTTACATTTCCAAAATTAAAGTGACAGAATATGTAATGGCTTCTCAGGATGATCATCCCCCTGTTCAGGTGGTTCTTTTGTTGGTCCCTTTCACCAAGGATTTGGCAGAAATGCTGTGATACTATTTACAGTCCATCACATATTTCTTTGTACAGCCCTGGGATGCACCTGTGCAGTAGAGGTAAGCTGTAAGTTCATTTTCAGGTAAGTAATAAAGTTGGACTCTGAAATAATGATCTTCAATGCTGTCTGTGATGACTGTGCCTCTGATAAATGAATATTGAGTTTAAATTTCTGAATCTGTAGAGATTCTAAACACAGCTGTCATTGACTTAAAGCAAGAATTAAGATACTCTTAGAGAAAAACCCTGTGGTTAATTTGGGCTTAGCTCTGCAGGATTGCTGAAGTACTCCTAATTTACAACTGAATGTAAGGAAATTGAATTATTCCTATTGTAATCTATGGGTGAAGCATTTGGATGAAAGATGGATTTCTAATACTGGTAAAATCTCTGCCAGGAGGTGGAGAAAGGGGTTCAAGATTGTGGGAAATGAGTCAGAGACCAAAAAATGAGGTGGTGAAAATCAGAGTGCTTCAGGCATTGGACTCTGATGCTTTCTTGTTGGTATTGTTGTATCTGTCCGATGCCAAGATCAATTTCTGTTAAACACATAAATTTATACAGCTCTTGTAATGTGAATGATTCATACAAGTAAGTAGGAAAGCTGACATTGTTTGAATATTTGACTTGCATAAAATAATATAAAGTAAAAATAAGACTATCTCAATTTTTTTCTTGTACTAGTTTAGCTTTTTCTGTGTGTTTTAAGTTGACTGTGTTCCCTTAAACTCTGAAGAGTGTTTTTATTACTATTTTATTCAGTATTATGAAACTTCCACAATAACTAACCAGTCTAAAATTACACATTCTTCTGATACACTTTATTCTTGCTTGTGGTGGCAGCTAAAACAACTTGGAACTTTGCTTTGCCTGGATAAGCTCTTACAGTCTTGTGAGATTTGCTGGTCGTGGTGATAGCAGGTTATTTTCTGAACTTTAGAATCCCTCATCAGTCCTTCTTGAAGCTGGCACTTGGGGTTTGCATGCTGTGCTTTCCTTCTCCATGCACATGTGGTGGTGTTTTTCTTCTGCTTTGTATTTACTAAATCTCATTCCTGTCTAATTGCTTGTGGCTCATTTCTCTGGGATGTGATGGGCCCTGTAGTTAAAGAATGCTGCAGTTCAGCAGGTTATAGATGGCAGACCTAAAACCAGAAGCAAGGTTGGGTTTTGGCAGTGCCAGTTCCATATTCTGTGTTTTTTCTTGTTTATCTGAGAAGCATATTCCACTAGCAAACAGGGCAGCAATATTGTTGACACACCAGTGCAAAAGCTTTTAAATGCCTTTAAATAATTTAAACTGAGCTGTGGCATGTTAGCACTCTAAAATTTGCACTTCAACTGCTGCTTGCACAAGAATAAGTGAAAGAAGTAAGGACTGTTTTAAATAGCTTTGAAGAAAATCTGATTTAAATGAGCCAGTTGTGGTTAGTAGTGTCCTTTGCTAATTCTATAGCAGTGGATATTCTGATCTCATTTTAAGTATTGACTGTTCAGAGTTAGCAATTCAGCTGTGCTAAATCCAGCTAGATATTTGGTTTACTCTTAGATTTTGAGTGTTTTGAGTAGCTAGAAGTTTGCCAAGTAACTTTACAAATGAAAAATTAATTCAGCTGTTCTGACAAAGTGCTAATTCCAGGGCTTTTAATTTTATAGATAAAACTTTAGACCAAAGTTTACCTCAAAAGATAAAGGTTTTAGCAAAGCATTGGTGATTTCCTTCATACAGAGTTTGCCATATTACAGGAATTCTGAGTTGTTCGCTAGGTTTTTTTTAAATAGGTGACAGTTCTTGAAGTTCTTGTAGTACTCAAAGGATACTCTTGAGAAGGAACTGCAGCCGTATGTTCAACCATCAGGAAGGCAATGATCCCAGAATACAAGATTTGTCTAAAAAAATTATGTAACTACTTTTGTATAATTTTAAAGGCAAATGTAAACATTACAGACAGTCTGAAATCCCTGTGAAGGATAATTCAGGAAAGAAGGGAGATTCTGCATTGATGGTTTTAAAAAGGATATTTTGTGTCTCCTTAGTGTCATGAGATTTAGTCATAAAACAGTACCTTCGATGGATTTTTTCCCCCTCAGTCGTGTGTTTTGTCACCTAGGCCTTGTTGGAGGGGACAGCTCGGACTGGCACGTGGCCTGGGGGGAGCTCTGTTCCTGGTAAAACATTCTTTCCATCTGCAGTGTTCCCTCTTGAGAGCTTCCCACAGAGATGTGTTAAACCTGAGTGCCTGTTCTGTTTCTCCCTGCTGCTCCAGCAGGTCTGGAGGGCAGAAGGGATGTTCAGGTGCTTTGATCCCCCTGCCCTGGTGGTCTCCAGGAGGTGCCAGGACAGGACCCTGTGCCAGCGGCAGCAGCTCAGCTGCCCTGGCCATGGGCAGGGTGTGCCCATGGTGAGGTGATGTTGCAGGGTATGAGCAGACTCCAATCATTTCCTTACCTTCCCAGCTTTACAAGTGGCTGAATGAGCTTGAAGGTGTTCACAAAAAGCCTTGATTTTCTTCTGAATATGAGTGCCTACCCTTTCCAGCCTTCTGCTTTACTTCAGCTGTCACTAATGCAACCTAATCCTGCTAACTGCAGCTTGGTGTGGGGCCTGAGGGGGTGAAGGGAGCATGGAAATTCAGCCTTTGCCAGTGGGGCAAAAGATTTCTGCTCCAAAATATTTCAGGATGCAGTGCCCAATTCAATGCATGTGGGGTATCTGTAGACAAGATGTTCAATCTGTCCGATGCAGAGAGCTCAGTTATATTCAGTTGTAAACAAGAGGAATATGGTTTGCATAAAATAGCTTTTCAGTCAAGGCCTTGGCAGGAATTAATTTTCAACCCTAATAGGGTGATGTGTTGCGCTTTTCATTTTGATTTCTCCCAGCATTTTCCTTTATGGTCCATCATTAGATATTGATCAGTTGAAGCTCATTTTGAGACTCGTTGGAACCCCAGGGCCTGAGCTTTTGAAGAAAATCTCCTCAGAGTCTGTGAGTTTACACTTTGATTGTAATATCTGCCCTTTAAGAAGTCCCAAGTTTGTGTGTCGTTCTCCTGTAGTCTATCTGTAGAATGTGTTGGGATTTATTTTCTGTTATTTTTCTTCCTTTGTAATTCTTTGTTCTTGGATGGCTTTAAGTTCATATGCTTTGTGTATCTGATCTTTATTCCTCTTACCTCTGCTCATGGTATGATTTTATCCTTTCATATTCTCATTTTACTGCTTCGTGACTTTTTTCTTAGTTTGTGGGTTTATGCTTTATCATCTATTGTATGATCAGATGTTACTGGGGGGAAGTATTTTTCACAGCTAAGAGCTTGAGGCTTGTCTCAGTTATTTTTTCTCCACATTGCATACCCAGGGATCTTTCTAAATAGGAGCAGGTGTGTTATCCTCTAAACACACACAGTTCCTTCTGTAGTGTGATTAATTTCTGAAGTGCTGCTGCCATATCTTTGTTTTTGTAGCAGAAAATGCCTTGTAGGTGCCTTGCTGTAGCAGCTGTTCCAGGGCATGCAGCAGACTTTGCACTTGGCTGTGTGGGATGTTGCTGTATGGGAGCCTTTTACCAAGGGAACAGCCAAAAGGCTTCCTGCAGTCCACTTTGGGAGGTGACCTCTGTTTTCAGAACTTGTGCAAAGACAGTGTGAAATGGCTTTTAATTCTACCTGTTCTGAAGGTGGAGTGAATAAATCAGAGCCAGGGATTAGCAGGTGAATGCACAGTGAGCACTGAGGTCACTGCTGTTTGTGAGGTGCAGCAGAGGATCAGAGCTGTGGAAAGTGGTGAGAAGATTATGTTGTGCTGCAGCTTAATGTTCTTGTAACTGTGACTGTAAATACAAATGTGAGATTAGCCTTGAATAACACCTGCTGAAGTGATGTGCAATGCAAATTGGGATAAATTGGTCAACTTGCTGAATATCCCACCAATGTAAAAAGCCCTGGGATGTTCCATCTTTGGAGAGGTTAAAGCTGAATAACCCAGGTTGATTTGGTTGCCCTGTGAACTGACCTTAAGGCTACTCTGGTGTTTGAAGTACAGGGGATTAGGAAGAGACATAGGGTGGAAGGTTGACTAAATTAAGCAGAAGATTAATTTGCATGTGTAAGTTGAAGTGGGTCTTTTTTTAAACATTATTGCACAATAAAAATAATAATTGCTTTTATCCAGGTCTGAAACAAGTCTGTTAAAAAAAAAAAATAAAAGCAGTAAAATACTATTTTTACTCTTTTTCCATTGTACGGAGAAAGCAAAACTCTGAAGTGTTTGAGGGTTTTGTGTGTGTCACTATAATAAATTCTGGTTTTCTGCTGCATTACTTTACTTACTCTCACTTTCCCTGTTCACTGATGCCTGTTAACTCTGTTTTATGCAATGCTAATGTTTTGCTAATTTTGCATATAAAGCCTTCTGTCACCTAGCCCACTTCAAAGGGCACTGAAAGCTGTTCAGAAGGTGTCAGTTGTGAGCGAGTTTCACTTTGCACCACAAAAAACTTAAGCACTTTCTATGCAGCAAGAAAAAAAAAGCTGGTAACCAGTGCAGAGGGTACAGTTTTTGTTTCTGTTTTAATTTTTGTTCGTTTTCCTGAAGCTGTGTATAGCTGCACAGCACAGGGAAAATGTTGTGGTGTAGCCTCAGCCAAAGGAAACATCTACTCTGATGGCTTAAAATTGCTGGGAAATGTGAACACAACCTTGTTGCAGTGTAATGCTACTTCCTTTGGACAGAAATACTTTCTCTACTGGCAGTTACCAACTGAGCAGTGATTCTCCATTGCTTTAAGTGTGCACTGAATTGCTGAATATTTCACAGGTAGTTGAACAAATTAGTGGACCCTGCCTGTATGGCTTTTGCCTTGTGGTTTGCAGAAGAGATGCTTTTGTATGCGACTGTTTTCTGTTTGAAATGGGTTTTGCACTGATTTTAACAAAGCCCTTGACGAGGCACTTAAGATATTAACCAGCTTCAGCAGATCATGCGTCTGACGGGAACGCCCCCTGCGTATCTCATTAACAGGATGCCCAGCCACGAGGTGAGATCTGAGCAGAGGAAGGGGGTTTGCAGGGCAGGGCTTCACTCAGAGTATGAATTAAATGCTTGCATGTGGCATGGGGTGGGCAATTTACTACTGCTCTTCTGCGAGATTTTTGTACTAAATGAAGATTTGGACAGTGCGTGCTCAACCACAGACGTGTGAGACTCGGCTGTGAGCTGGTTTTGCGTTGTGTGCTGTGTTGTGCAGGTCAGCACAGGACAGCAGGCTGCACCCAGCCTTGCTGGGACACCAGGGAGTCAGCACTTCCTGCACCTCTCTGTTTTTTAGTCTTTACCCCAAGTAATGTCAGCTCTTCCTCTACTGTCATGAGTGCCTTAGCTGGGGCAGGATAATGCTGATGTGCTTAGTAAGTGTCAGAATAAGCAAGGAGACAGACCATAATAACCAGTGCTTCAGAATGTTTGAAAAGTACTTGGTCTTGCTGGCTGGATGATTGTCTGATACTTCAACAGAGCATTTATTTCCACAGGCAAGAAACTACATCCAGTCTTTGTCTTACATGCCAAAAATGAATTTTGAAAACGTGTTTATTGGTGCCAATCCCCTGGGTAAGACCTGTTTATTAAATTTTCCTGAAACTGAAGGTAGCATGTGTTGGGACACAGAGATACTCAAAGTTTTGTTCTGCCTGCAGGAGTAGAACAGGGTTATGTTTATGAAGGATGTGTGGGCCAAGGGTGTAAGAGGAAGAAAATGCTAGATGATGGGTGGGGTCCTGAGAAACTACTGATTCCCCATCTATGTTGGGCTCTTAGGAGCTTTACATTTCAGAATAGAGTCACACAGCTCATGTAAGAAACCCTCTCTGGTGCTCTTGCAGCCGTGGACTTGCTGGAGAAGATGCTGGTCCTGGACACGGACAAACGCATCACGGCTGCAGAGGCGCTGGCCCATGCCTACTTTGCCCAGTACCACGACCCCGATGATGAGCCCGTGGCAGACCCCTATGACCAGTCCTTTGAAAGCAGGGAACTTGAGATTGAAGAATGGAAAAGTGAGTCTTGGGGAGGGGAGCAAGAGACAGTCAGCCTCTCTTGTGTTTGTAGAATCATGGGATATCCTGGGTTGGAAGGGACCCACAGGGATCATGAGTCCAGCTCCTGGCCCTTCACAGGGATCCTTCACAGCCCCAGAAACCCACCCTCTTCATCCTTGAGAGCATTGTCCAAATGCTCCTGGAGCTCTGGCAGCCTCAGGGCTGTGCCCATTCCCTGGGGAGCCTGGGCAGTGCCCAGCACCCTCTGGGGGAAGAAACTTCCCTGAGATCCATCTTAAACAGACCTGCTACAGCTCCAGCCACTCCCTTGGGTCCTGTCACTGCTCACAGAGAGCAGAGATTGGAGCTGCCACTCTCAGATGTTGGTGAGTCTCCCCTCAGTCCTTTTGCCATCTCATGAGCTGAGGTTCAACTAAGCCACGGTTAGAGGCGCAGAAGAAAGTGATAAAAACGTGGGCATGCTGTTGATCCTGTTGTTCCACTGAGTGAATCTACCACATGCTGTGCAATATTTAGCATAGTCCCTGGTAACTAATTACTACTAGGAGCACACAAACGTATCTTTGTGTTCAAACTACTCACATCTCTCAATGCCCTGGAAGTATCATTTATTGTGTATGTTGGTCTCTGAGAGCGGTGTAAGCGTTCTTCTCTTCTTTGTCTTAATTAAGCAATACTTTTTGTTTAAAATAGTGTTAGAATATTGGAGATTGTTTCAGGTTTTCTTGCATGAAGAGGTGTCTGGTGGTGCTATAACAGTCCTGATGCTAAGTTTCTGTCCCACTTCTCCCCCCAGGCCTGACTTATGATGAAGTAATCAGCTTTGTGCCACCGCCGCTTGACCAAGAGGAGATGGAGTCCTGAGAAACTGCTCTCTTCTCTTTGTCCACTTCACTGTGAAGGGAAGGCCTTTTCATAGGGACTCTCCAATTATCATTCAAGTGCCTCATCACAACAATATTCTCCTTAGTGGAGGGGTTTTGTGTGTGTTGAACTGGGGAGGGAGGGGGGAGGGAAGGAAGCTGAGTCTATGTAAACGTGCTGCATGCTCTTGTATTCTGTGTACAGCCTGGGGCAAGCCTCTGGAGACCTGTTCTGACTGCACTTAGTTCTTCCAGAGTAACAGTCCACCACCAGTCTGCACTGCTGGGGTGAGGTAGGAAGGTGACAGTTAAAGGTTTGGTTGCAATCATTGCCATTTATCAATTCTCCTACAACTCAGTAACCTCAAAAAAAATGAAAGTTGGTTTATAAGCTTAGAGATTCCTTGGTTTTCTTCAGGACTGAAGATGGGGTTGAGGGATGTCCTTGTTCAATACCAGGTGTCTGATTTACATACAGATCTTCCTGGTACAGCAGTGTAGAGGCCTTCCAGTGTCTGATCCTTGGAACACAAAAAGATGTTGTTTGAAACTGTAAATATGTTTGTGCCTTAAATTAATGGGCAGAGAAAGAAAAGAAGTCTGGGGTAGAAATCTGACCCACTGTTCTTGAGGGTGAAGGCTCCCAGGTAGCCAGGCATGAACTCAATGTAATTGGGAAATAACTTTGAGGCAACAACTTCAACCCCTGGATTGTGTATTCCTGTGTTTTTCCCCTTCTTCCTCCTCTTGTTCTGAGGCTTCTCAGCATTATCTCCCAGGAGCCAGAGGTTGGGGAAGATCCTTGCTAGCCACACGTTTGTGTACTCTGTTCCCTACAAGGTGGTGTGTTTTTGCATGTTGTAGCTGTATGTGCATGTAGAGCTGCTTGATTTTTGTCCTTACTTTTTGGGAATGGCACTGGGGGCAGTTCAGTCGACAGTGAAATGTTTACTGAGTACCTCAGGCAGTGCCATAAAATCACAGCATCCTTCCTCCTGTGCAGCTCCTTGTGAAATACCTGCCATCCTAGAGGCTTCAACGAGGGAAGGATGTCATGTCCAACAACAGAGAAACACGCACCTTTTTCTTTGTTCTGACCACCTCTCTGCAGAGGAGGAGAGCTTGGGCTGAAAGGTTTCTTGTGAGATCAAGTGTAAAAAATGTTCTTAAAGAAACGACTACAGTATCTTGTACCAGAACTTATTTCCTGATTTTTCTTTTTGGAAGTATTGGAACCCAAAGCAAAGAAATAAGCATGCATAAACACCCAATCACCCTTTCACTGTCTATATCTATAAATACAAATATTTATATACATGAAACTAACATTTACTAGAAGGTTTTTTTATCCTCTCACGTAAGAGCTTCTTGGCTATTTCTTAGCAGGTTTATCTCTGCCCTAGGAAACTGACATGGGAGTATGTTTGAATACAAACATGGTTCAAATATTTTGTATATTCCAGGACTCTGCATGAGTGAAGTGCCCAGAGTTAGAGACTGACAGGAGGGAGATTTCTCCGCATGTTTGCGTGCTCCTTCTGTAGCTGGGGAGCTCAGGAGCCCAGTTTGAGGGCAAATGTTTGAGGAAACATTTTTAGACCTTAATTTGTTGCAGGCATCCTGTGTGGGCAGTGTACCCATGTATGTGAGGAGAAAGGCTTTTGCGGTATTTTGTATTCTTGTTACCTGTGGGGCACAGAGTGTTTTTATAGTATTTTTGTCCCATGTTTGAAGAGGCAGCACAAAGGGATGAGATGTGGATGACAAAGCCATTGATTCTTCCCAGGCTACTTCCCAGAGATCTCCTCAGGCCAAATGTTCAATAAAGGTCTGGGCTGAGACGAAGAGAGCAGCTCTGTTGTGCTCTAGGATAAAACTCTCCACAGCCCAACAAAATCAAGACAAAAAAACCTCCCTTTTCTGATGGGCCAGCAGTCTGGGTATTCAAATGAAAATGTAGATATACTATGTAAACCTACAGCAAGATTATTTTTATCAGCCATTTTATGTGTAGATGCTACAGTGTGATTTCATGTGGAAATATTGCTAAAGATTTTTAAAAAGTATCGGTGTTGTGTGTGTGGGTGTGTCTGTGTGTGTGAGTGGGAATGGTTCACTGGAGTCTGTCCTGAGGGAGCCCCTGGGGCAAAAATTCCCTGCTGCCAGTGCCGTGCTGTGCTCAGCTGCCTGGGCAGGACACTGCACCCAAAAGCAGAGATCTGCTATTTTGTTTCTATCCATGGATTTTGCTGTAATTGGTTATGCCAGATAAGATGTCACAATACCACTGGTTAAAAATAAACTCTATTTTTCAGATTTACTGCACTGCTGGTACTTGGAAACCTCTTGCACTGAAGTGCTGAGTTTTAGCATGGTGTGAATTTCTCTGCTGTGCTGGATCCTGGGTGTGAGGGCTGGGAGGGGACAAGGCCATTCCTTGCTGGCTGACTGATGCCTTGGGGCTTCTTGTCCATGTTTGTCCCAAGAGAATTTTTTGCTACAAAAATATCTGGAGTTAGATCATGAGTACTGGACACAGAAACCACCCCCCCAGGCTTTTATTTTCTGTTTAGTGCAGGGCAGCACTAATTCAACACTAACAGGGCAGTCCTGCTTCCCTGGAGCTGGGACCCTCCCGCAGTAGGACTGGGTTGTGCTTGTTTGCTGTTTAAAAATTATTTATTTTTTCCTCTTCAGCTGCCATCTCAGTGGTGGTGGAAGGATCACCACAGTGGAGCTTTTCCAGCTTTTCTTGTGTATCAGTGTCTCTCCCTCAGAAGAACTTGGCTTGACCTTGTTCTTCACTCACAACCCACAATCACTGAAGTTCTAGGCCCTGATGAACCAAGGGAGGTGGTGCTGATCCCTGCTCCCACAGCAGCTGATTTGAGGAAGGATAAAGAACAGTGCTGGGGGTGTTCTCTCAGCTCCATGAGCCTTCCTGTTCACTTTTTCTGTCTGCTAGCTGGAGGAGAGGGGAGGAAAAAAACCCAAACAGGACCAGTTGTGTGTTGTTTTCTGGGAGAAAACCAATCTCTCGCAGCGAAGACTTACAATTCCAGAATGTGCTGTTACAATATCCTGATCAGCAAAAAAACTAGACTCAGTGAGAACTGAAGTGGGGGGAAAAAATAAACTACATCTATAAAATCAAATTACTTAACTCATGAAGCTTAACAGTCAGTGTGCAACACTTGCAAATTATTGTCCATCTGTGCTCCAGTCAGTGATGGGGCCATCACAGGTGGGAACAATATGGAGGGAGTTTGGGTAGGCCCATGATGAAATGTTTATTACTAGAAGCATGGACAAAATCGTAACCCTGATTTTCACCCCCAGCTGCACTGTAGAGAGTGCCTGGAGAAGGATTTTTGCATCGTCCCACCACTTTTTTTTGTGGACTTGGCAGAGTTGGGCTCACAGTTAGACTTGACCTTGAAGGTCTTTTCCAACCTAAAGCTTTCCGTGATTCTAAAGTTTCCTGTTTGATTTAGTCACTGAACTTAACTCATCTCAGTACAGCCCAGACATGCCCCAGCTATTCAGGACTCCCTAATTGGGAGCTGATTTCCTGCGTGTGCACCAGCAACTGGGCAAGGCTTGTGTTCATCAAATAACCGAGAAGTTACACGTTTGCTTAAGCACCAGGAGCTTTTGCTGTGACACCTCTTGATCACAGGTTTATTTACAGAGCCAGGCAAGCCGTCGGTTATTTCCGGGCTGTGTTGCCACTGCAGCCAGGGCCGATGGACACAGACACTGCCACAGTGCCTTGTCCCTGTTTGTGTTTATGAACAGCAGGGATGCTTGAGGAGCATGAGGGGCAATGCCATGGTTGCGCAGAAAGCACACACAGTGAATTTTCCCTCCCCTGCCGATTGTGCTTTTCCTGTCGGGACACCTTTACAGGTGACCTGTATGGAAGGAGCAGAGGCTCTGGCCAGGGTGGAGGGCTGCTGGGCTAGGACACTGTGCAAGCAGCTAGGCTGGCTTGGTAAGGCTCAACTTAGTCACTTCCTTTGGGGAGTGGGTGGGGAGGATGCATCTCCTGTGTGGGAGCCCCACCTGAGCCTCCTCATGCTACAGCGAAATGCTGAGGTGCTCTCTGCTCATCAGGAATGGCTGGGAGTGCTGGGCTGGCTGGGCACAGATAGGGCACTGAGTACGGGCTTGGCTTTGTCCAAGAAGAGCCACGAAGGGCTGAAAGCGGCTGCAGGACATGAAACCGCGCCCAGCAAAGCCTGGGGCACGAACCGATCTCCGGACGTTCCCATCTCACAGCTGCTCCTGAAACCCCTCGCAGCAGTCACTTGGAGAACCTCAGCCGACTTTCAGCACCTCCCTACGCTGCTGGGAAGCCGGGCTTAGGAGAAAATCGCTATCGCTGTGACCCCGTGGTGTCCTGGAGCTGTCTGTCCACGGGCTTTGAAACGAGGATGTCCCTGCGTGTCTGACGCGATGCTGTGGCTTGTACCTCGAATTCCTCGACTCGACGAGTTCTTACTCATCCTCTTGTTTGGAGCAGGTATTTCACGAGCCCCTGTCCGAGCCCCGTGAGGATATTTCTCGGCTGATGGAGCAGCAGAGCCGGAGCTGTGGATGACAGAGGCGTTCCCGAGAGGGGCCGGTGCTCCCCTCCTGCAGCACAGCCCAGAGGCACCAGCACAGCACCGAGGCGTGTCAGGAAACCTGATGCCTCACCTCTGCCAATGTGGAGGCGGAGGGAGGAGGGCCCAAAGACATGTCCCTTCACGATCGCAACATCTGAAAACAGAGAAGGAAACTTGTTAGAGCGTTTTTTACCAGCGCAGGAAGCCTTGTCCCGCTCTCACCCCAGAAGCCCTCCCGTACTCCATTACTCTGGGGGGGTGGCTGTCCCACACCCGTCGGGCGATGAACATCGCAAGGAGAAGAGGCTTTTACAGACAGGAGGTGAACAACACGCTCTGGGAGCTGCCCAGGAGATACACGTCCCTCCACCCGCTGGGCTCCGGGGCCTACGGCTCCGTGTGGTGAGTGGGGTCCTGCTCACACCCGCGGGCTGGGGGAGTTTGGAGTTCCGTGCAGGGGGAGACGAGGAGGGGCTGGGCTGCACCCCTCCATTAAGGAAGGACATTTGCATGTGTGATGGGGGCCGGCTGTCTCCTGCTCCAGCGCACGGCTGGGGACTCGCTCGCTTAGAGAATTTCCCCCTTTGGTCAGCCCGGGTGGGCAGACAGGGGACCGGGCAGGGCAGCCGAGCTTCACCTTGGCTTCGGGGCCGGGCAGAGTTTGAGCTGCTTGGGACTCGAGCTTTCGTTGAGGTTCCTGTCTGGTAGCACAGGCAGGAGGGGCTGGGGAATACCTGGGTATCTGGAGGAGATCTGTCGGTGTTTACAGAGGTCGGAGCTGGAACAGGCTGTCCTTGCTGATGCTGGGCTGCCTGGGGGAAGCAGCTGGACAATACAACCCCCACCTTGATATTGTTTCCAGTTTGAAGTCATAAAGTGGATAGAAATTATTGCAAATCAGGATCAGTAACCGACTGGGACTTCTTCATGGCTGATAAACCCCAGCCTACAAGAGAGCAGCAGGAGCTGCTGTTAATTATTCAGCCGAGCAGAGATGCCTGAAGCAAGAGCAAGCACAAGTCAAACATTGCTGGCTTCACACTGATGAACCAGAAATGGGCAACTCTGAAACGTTAAATATGAAACAGTCCATTGATAGAATCTGAACAGAGCCCATATTTCATAATATGCTGAGCTAACAATAAATGAAAAAAAAAAAGAAAGGTGTGTCCATTTTCATAAGTATTGGGCAAAGTCTCACCTGCCACTGGCACTAATCCTGAAACCCTGGTGCCCAGGTTTTGTCCTTTTCCCCCAGCTTCCAATTTACAGAGGGACACCCACTTGGCTGCCCAGATGTGGGCTGCCTAAGATGCCTTAGATTCTTAAGTCCTGCAAAATCAGGCAAGATTAGACCTGACTTTTAATTTATATTTGTACAGTGTTCTCTGATTTTTATCACAGAGAAAATCAGGAAGAAAAATAAAGACAGGATAAAAAAAAAAAAAAAAGAGAGAAATCCTTCAAAGTTTTCTTGCGCATCCAAAGAAAACAAGCATCGAAAGAAATCTTTACTGGTCCCTGTAAAACTCTCGACTGTTCTGGAGCTCCCAAGGAGGGAGAGTGAGAAGGGTGTTGAAGCAGCCCGGGGATGTGTGGTGGTTTTGAATGGACAGAGCTCAGCAGAGGACTTGATGCTGATTCCTGTACAAAGCTGAGGCAGAAAATGTGGAGTTAGGATTTGCTGTCCTCTGCTGGGAATTGCTGGGAAAATTTCCTATTGCAGTGTTATGCAGCAGTGGCTTTTACACCCTGAGCAGCTGAGAAAGTGTCTCATAAGAAACAGCAAAGGCTTGTTTCTGCCTTTATTAATTTGCCAAAATCTGTAGTGATTTGGCTTCCAGCTGAGTGTGATTGTGAAAGAAGAATCTTCTGACCCCTCCAACACTGGTCTTGCTGATCTCTGCCAGCCAAGGCAGGGACACAGCTCTGCCTGCCTGAGGTCACCCCAAACTGCATCTGTTCACTAAATCTGTGCTGGGAGAGCACAGGGGGCTGAATCGGCTCTGGGCTGTGATTATGGCAAGGCCGTACCCAGTGCTGTCTGTGCTGTGCAGGCTGAAGCTCCACCAGCAGCTCTCCTGTGTTGGGTGCAGGGGTTAGAGGCTCTTAGGTCAGCAGGGACCTTAGGTCTGAGGGAGGGATACCCTCAGATCAGGAAATCTGCCTTGGATTCTGCAGTTCGACTCCCTGGTCTGAGCCCCTTCCTTTTATTTTCCTGGCTTCTCAAAAAATTTTGTGTGGTAAAATTTTACTCTGCTGACATCTGCTGAAGTCCTGAAACTGAGACAAACCTCACTAAGAGTCCTCCTAGGACACCCTGCAGCATCTTCAGTGCTTCAGCTGCCTTGTGTAACTGTTCCAGCACTTCTTTGCTTCTCCTGACTCAATATGTGTCAGTGCAAGGCTGGAGGATGCAGCTGGAAGCCATGGGATTGAACATGATGATTTACAGCTCTTCCGTTCCTGTGGGAAATGGGATAGGGGTTTCTGAAGCAATGGGAACTACTCTGGGAATTCAGAGTCAGATTTAGCAAGAAAAACGCTTTTTTTCATCTGTTTGCCTCTTGAGAGGGGGCTGGAAAACACCACTGGGAACCCTGGATTACAGCTGTCTGTTTAAGGACCTCCCTTCCCTCCTTGGCAATCTGAGCAAGGATTCTCCAGAGGAAGTGTCACAGGGTTGCCATGTCCAATGTGACCAGCAGGAAGAGCACAGCATGTCTGTAGCAATGGCTGCTCTACCAGGTTTTCATCAGCTTTACAGAAGAGTCTCACTTTCAGCCAGACCTGCTCTTACACAGAAGCAGATGTGTAATCAAGGATTCTGAACACAGCAGGATTAATTGCAGCAGCATTTTCAACGTGACATCCACTGTTGTTGCTCCAGAATACTGTGAAGGCAGCTGGCCTGCCCTAAAACACAACCTCCAAGCAGATGGCAAAGCAGAAATTTCCATATCTTTATTCCCTTATCTCCATGCATTAGGGAAGGAGAAGGCAGAGTTAGAACCAATTCTGACCTTTATTTGTGTTTCCCTTTGCTCTCAGCTCTGTTATCTCCAGCTCATTTCTGCAGGTTCAAGGGAATAAGGATGAGCCACTGATGCTTTTCTTGGTGTCTCACCTCAGGATGTGGTCTGCTGCCCAAAGCCACACAGGGCAACATCTCAGAGCCCCGCTGAGCTCCTCAAAGGACCTTTCTCTGCTGTCCTTCTGCAAGCACAGGAATTAACTCTTCTCTAGGACATCACCTGTGGGGTTGCAGAATCTGTTAAAACATACTGCTGACATCAGAATGGGTTTTTTTTGCCCACTGCAGTTCAGCCATAGACAAGAAGACGGGGGAGAAAGTGGCCATCAAGAAGCTGTGCCGCCCATTCCAGTCAGAGATCTTTGCCAAGAGAGCCTACAGAGAGCTGATGCTGTTGAAGCACATGCAGCATGAGAATGTGAGTGCTGATTTCTCCTCTTCCTGCTGACACAAGGGGTGTTTCCTTGCCACCTGGGAGCAAGGTCTTTTTGGTGGCATCACATGTGTTTTAATTGACATTTGGTATGTGCAGGCAGTCTCAGGGTTTACCTGTGACCTGTTTGCTGTTCCCAGGCTGGAGCAGGTGTGTAATGAGTGAACCCCCAGGTAATAGTAAGAGGGAAACCATTTGTGCAGCATCAGAGGGAAGTCCATGGGTTGCTCAGATGGAATTCTCTGTGTTCACCCATGTGCATGTACCAGTGGAGAGCTGATGGGTGCCATGTGCACAGAAAATGCTTTCAAAATTTAAATGTGGGCTTCTCTCCTTCCTCAGGTCATTGGGCTGCTTGATGTCTTCACCTCCACTGCTTCCTACCAGGGGTTCCAGGACTTGTAAGTCTAGAGTTGTTTGCTCTATGTAGCCTTAACTTTTCCAAGACAGCTGTGTCTTAGCAGCAGTGTAACAGAGAGGGTTGAGGTGCAAAGGGACCAGACTTGAATCCAGGCATCCCCAAACAGTGCAGAGCACACATCAGCTCCCATGGCTGACACACCCAGAACACATAACCAGACCCCACCCCTGCTCACAGCTGGGACACCACAGCATGCACAGACCAACCTGGGCAATGAGGATGTGTTACATTCCATGGTGCATCACATGGAGGGTGATCCATGCACTGTGTGACTGCTGAGCTAAGGGGCTGTACTCAGAATGGGAGAAGTCTTGTTCATCAGGCCTCAGGGCAATTAAACTTAAAATTTGAAAGATCTGTCCTTCTTTTCCTCTTGATTCTGGCTCTTCTTAATTAATTTTTTGGCCTTTTCCCTCTTTGTTCATGGTCAGGTTGGACAAGTCCTTTTCCCTTCCCCATCACTGCAGATGAGCAGTGTGCCTGGGTTTGGGGTTTGGCTGACTGCTGAGTGTTAGCATCTGCAGGAAGAGCAGTTGAAGGCTCTCAGAGCTGTTCCTGCAGGAAGACCATCAATTAATTAGCAGCCTCAGCAGGCAGGCACTGAAGGAAGTTGGATGTTGTCTTCTGAGCCAGGGCTGGAGAACATTACAATGACAGATTTGGGGGCCGATGCAGCTGCTTTGCTGTGTAAGATGTTTCAGCTCCTGGGTGGTGAAAGGCTGTCCAAAATTGAACTTCACTTGAGGTCTAAACTACTTCAGGATCCTGAAGATCCTTGTTCTTACTTGACATCAGATATCTGATTTCAGGGGAGGAGAAAGAGCAATTTTCAGAACAGGTTGAAATTCCAGCTTCTCTGCAGGATGTGCTAGCTAGCCAGGAACACTGTCACAGCAACTCATCTTCCTTACAGTGAGTTACACAGCCAGAAAAACCAAACCAAGTGAGAACAAGGCTAGCCTGGTCTCCTGCATTTTTCTTCCAGACTCAGGGCCTTGTCTTACTGCCTTTTAGCTACCTGGTGATGCCATACATGCGGACAGATTTACAAAAGATCATGGGACATGAATTCAGTGACGAAAAGATCCAGTACCTGGTCTACCAAATGCTGAAAGGGCTGAAGGTAGGTGGGTCTGGAGGAGCTTAGTGACTCCCTGTGTCTCCTCTGTGTGTCACCTCTAGTCTGAGCCTAACTAAACTCCCCTCCAATACTACTCTAATACAGGAGGATGTGAGGAGTTTATGGCATCCCCTCAGAACATGTATTGGTTGTTGAACCATTCCTGTTGCAGCACACATCAATAAAACAACTGTTTCCTCACATCAGTCAGTTGGGTATTGAAGTAATCAGCAGCCACAGGCCTTTGGATGGTTTTTCCATGGCAGCATTTGCTTATCTCTTTGCCTTGCCCAAACCCTCAGCAAAATTCTGCCGCAAGAGGGAGAGACTGGCAGCAGCAGGAGCTTCTCCAAACCTGTCACAGAGGCTCTCAGGGGAGAACACAGAGGGAATTATTTTCTATTCAGGAGCATAAGGAATGAATATGTTTCTGTAACTGGCTTTGAGGGAGCTGAAAGCAATCACTGCAAACTCTGGGATGCAGAGACAGAGCTTTCCAGCTCTCCTCTTACATCCTTCACCTGAAGTCACAGCAGTGGCTTTCAGGCATCAATGGGTTCACCTAAATCAGGTCACTGCTTCCTTGAGTTTAAATAAAGTGGGGAAAAACACACAGAAGGTTTGACCGGTGTGCTAAAAAACCTGTAGTCAGTTTTCACAATTTTATGTTTTTGGGGTGAGATTATTTTTTTGAACACCCAAAGTAACTATGCTCTCATGTCATCTGCTGTAACCTTGATGACTTTGATAGTTTGAAGCTGTTGTTTTACTTGCTCTAAGGAACTATTGCTTCATCCCTCCTCTTCTTCTCTGTGCATCTTCTTTAGACTGGGAATAGCATTGTAAATACTGTCAGTAATTTGGGGCAGAAATTCCTTAGAAAAAGGAATGCTGCTGAAAAATTGCTGCTCTAGGGACCAGGGACCTGTAGAAGGCTGCAAACAGTTGTTCTCAGAAAGTTCTTGTTTGTAGCTCTCACTTCTCTGCTGGAGAAGAGAAAATTTTGTCTGCTGGTGATCACATTGTGGCTCCTCTTTTTATTGCAGTATATTCATTCAGCTGGCATTGTCCACAGGGTAAGTTCATGTGTGCTATATTCTGATTTTTGTCTGAGAATCACAGTATAAAGTTAATAAACTCCTAACCATCATTTCACTGTCTGCTCTAATTTTCCATCTTGTCTGCTCTCTTTTCCATCCTATACACTATATATATGTTTGGATTTGCTAATTTATGCAGCATTTTGAGAAAATGCTGTATTTTCTGATGAGTTGAGAAGCATTTTATGATGCTTTTTTGAATTGAAACTCTTTTGAATGGTAATCAAATGGTAATCCAAAGCTGTACAGTATAACAGGCATGGTGTTTATTCAATCATTTGCTGAATTCATACTGAACCTGGGGTGTGGTGGGAGGTTCAACTGAGACTTGTGTTGATGTATTGCAACTT
Organism: Parus major; assembly: GCF_001522545.3. NCBI lineage: Eukaryota > Metazoa > Chordata > Aves > Passeriformes > Paridae > Parus > Parus major. The sequence goes on along the minus strand of NC_031795.1, from coordinate 2,823,575 downwards.
GAACATCCCATTTTTCTGCTCCTGTCTGTTGTAGGACCTGAAGCCAAGTAACCTGGCTGTGAATGAAGACTGCCAACTGAAGGTACGTGGCAAAGCAGCATTTAGCAGCACATCAGCTCATGGAGGAACTGCTCTGCCAGCAGGAAATTGGCACTGCATGTTTCCTCTTTCCTCCCCAGCCTCCATTCTGGGTGTTGTGTTCTTGGCAGCTGCAGCAGTGGGAAATACTCCCCTGCTGATGTCACTTGCTGAATCAGGACACAAGACTTCAAATGAGCCTTCTGTCACTGTAATCCTCATAGATGGCAGTGTGTAATGACTTCCTAGAGAAATTCAGCACTGCTGAGCAATACTTGCAGCAGGTGAATGATCCCTGAAAGGTATCTGGATTCAACTGCAGTTGCCCTTTGGTTCTCATGGACATTGTGGTTGTGATTCCAGACAAAGTAATTTTCAGGCTTGCTCTGAGGGGTTTGCTTGCTGCTGGCTGGTGTGGTGCTCTAGCATGCATTTTCTGTAATGTATATTTCAGGGAGTGGCTCTGCTGCCCATAAAGGTTGGGTCAAGCTTGTTCATCTTCAGCATTGAGGGAGAGGCCATGCTGTGTCACCTGCAAGGTGCTCTTATAGGAAAGGGTGAGTTGTGGTGACCTGGGAGCATGCCTTCACTACCAGGTCACAGACCAACTCCAATAAATCACATTGACTCAAGACATAAGCTTCAAGAAAGGCAGTGACCTTCCATGGAGCACAAAGCACTGATCCTTTCAACAGGGTCTTCTTATGACAATGGGGTTTGCAGCTGGCTTGCAATTTACAGTGGAATTAAGACATATTAATTCTTTGAACCATCCCATGGGTATCTGTGGTATAGTTGGAACTTTGTTATTATTTGATTGTAGCTACTCCATTTTCTCATAGAAGTAGAGTCTCACTTGCCCATAGAATTTCTCTTTTCTCCCCTGCCCTCCCTTCTCCTTATTCTTCCTTTGGCACTTCCTTGGCACTGCAGATCTTGGATTTTGGTTTGGCCAGACAGGCTGATGCTGAGATGACTGGCTACGTGGTCACACGGTGGTACAGAGCCCCAGAAGTCATCCTGAACTGGATGCATTACAACCAGACAGGTGAGCAGCCCTGCCCAGCAGTGTGACTCCCTGGTGATGAGCTGGGGGATCCTGCTGGCTCAAATCTTACAGAATTGTCCGCTTGATTTCCTCTTTATCATCAGTATTCCCTGGAGCAGAGCAGGTCCCAGAGGTGTTGCACAACTCCCAGAGCTAGTGCTTGCTGGAAATTATGAAAGCAGAGCTTTTAACAGCATGGAAAGAACAAAGGAGGGTGGGAGGGAGTGAAATTTAAATCAGTGTTTGCTACAAGCAACAGCAAAAGCGACAGCCCCAGTAACCACTGCTGCCTTCTTAATTATTTTTTTTAATTTTTTTCTTCCTTTTCCTCCCTCCCTCCTTTTTCTCTCTGAACAGTGGATATCTGGTCTATTGGCTGTATCATGGCAGAAATGCTGACTGGGAAAACACTCTTTAAAGGAAGAGACTGTATCCTTTCAAGCTGAACCTTTTTCCTGAGCAGAGTAATAATGCTTGGTGTGTGTGGAAGGGTTTGAATGAATGAGGCTACTGAGAAAAACAGGTGTCAGTCTGGTTTATCAGGAGGTAATCACAAGGACCAGTCTTTCCGGGGAGGAAAACAAGAGACCTCAGAAATGCACCTTTGTGGTGGTCTGGTTCTTCATCAGCTCTTCAACCTTGTGTGGCCATAGCTCCATTCCCAAACCTTTGTGTATCCTTCCAAGCCCATGGATGTGTGTCCTGGCTTCCATGCCAGGAAGAAAGGCTTGGAGCCCTTTTTGCCAGTATAATGAATCTCTACTTGTGTGATTGTGGTGGGTTTGCATCATGAGCTAATTGTACTCTGGCAGGCTGAGCTGTGGTAGGGGTGTCCAGGGTTTGCTCCTCAAAGGGTGATCTTAACACAGCTTGCCAGACCTGGATCAGCTGACCCAGATCCTGAAAGTAACAGGGCACCCAGGAGAGGACTTCTTGGAGAAGCTGGAGGACCAAGCAGTAAGGAAGTTCCCTGTGGATTTGGGTCCTGTCCTGCTGGCACAGGTGTCAGGGGAAGAGGTTGACTTGTGTTTGGCATGGGAGAGGTGCTGCCTCTACAGCAGCAGGGAAGGGCAGCAGCAGCCTTTTGCCCTGGGCTAGGAAATAATTTCTCTGTGCTGGTGGCACATCTGGTGGACCTGGTGCTGTGCTGGGAGCTGCTGTGTTAGGACTCCCATGGGAGTCTGATGCCCCAGCAAACCACCAATCTTCTCTGTTCTCCAGCTTGGCTCTTAAAACAGTATTTCTCTGTCTTGACCGATAAATATAGTTCCTTGTAAACTGCTTGATGAAATGGGACATCTGGGGTGCTTTGCTCTTCATTTGCCTTTGCTCATCGGAGCCATGAGACTGAGAGCTGCATTTCACACCTGTTCACCTGCAGTAACTGTGTTCTCCTTGCTCTTTCAGGCAAAAAGTTATATCAAGTCCCTTCCTAAAATCCCCAAGAAGGATTTGTCTGTGCTTTTCCCTAAAGCAAATCATCAGGGTAAGTTATTTTCAGCATTTCTCATGAGTTTTCACAGCTGGAAAGGAGGCAAGTTGACTGCCACAGCCTAACTTTACTACTTCTCATAATTTCTTGCTACTTTTTCCCCCTGCAGTTTGTGCCCCTGCCCTTCCTTAGGGAAAATATGTATCAATTAAAAGCAGAATTATCTTTTATTGGCATTACAATGACGATGTTCTGCTGCTCTTGGCCATTTACTACTTTTTTTTAAATTATTATTTTTAAGTACAGTGTAGATCCCCTTTTTTGAATACCTGGATCTAGCAGTAATTAACAGACAGCTGATGTGAAATTTTCAGGGTAAGAATCTCTTAAAAGAGCTCTCTTCTCAGGTTGGTTAGAGGTGAGAGCAAGCAGAACTCTTCTAGAAACTGAATGGAAGGAAGTCTTAAAATATTAAAACCAAGTGGGAATGGGGTTGGCAGACTAGTCAGCAGCTGAGTTTTCCGTCCTCCTCTTTACCAGGGATGTATAGTTCTTCTATATAGATTACTCATGTTAAGACTCCTTTGAAATGCAGGGCTCTGAATTAAAGAAAATTATTAAAACTGAAAAATATCTTGAGGTTACTGGCTTACTCTTCATGTTTCTGCAACCCAATCTGTGCAGCCAGGCTTATTCCTTCTTGTTAATAAGAGCTCCCTGAGGCTGCTGTTGGGCAGACTTTGCATCTCCACTGATGGGAGCTCCTTGCTGCCTTGGCTGGGTTGAGGAATCTTGTCAGTGTTCAGGTCTGGAGATGAAACACTGGAAATACCTTGCAGGGTTCATGCACAGGGTGCTCCCCTGCACCTTGCTTAGCCCTGTTCCCATCCTCTACAGCTGTGGACCTGCTTGACAAGATGTTGCAGCTGGATGTGGAAAAGCGCCTCACAGCCACAGAGGCCTTGGCTCACCCCTATTTTGACCAGTTCCGAGACATTGAGGAGGAGACAGAGGCACAACATTCCTATGACGATTCTCTGGAACATGAAAAGCTTTCAATAGAGGAATGGAAAAGTAAGTTTATTTTCTTTGAGGTTCCTGTCTAGCACGGGACTTTCCTACCCTGTAGGAGACGCTTTCTGGGGATGGTCAGAGACACGGCAAAGACCTCTATAATCGAGTTAGGTGTTAGAAGTTTATTTCAGGGCGTGGGATAGAGAGAGAGAGAGGGAGCCTGCTATGAGCCA
>NC_031795.1:2811732-2819333 GCF_001522545.3 Parus major | reverse complement strand
GGATGAGGGGTCTCAGCTTGGTTTTATTGCAGGAAAGAATGTGTTCTGGCATACCAGCCCGGTTTCTTTGAATTATTCAAACTGTGCTATCATTTGTATTTCTTCCTTAGCCTTTCTGGCTACAAAGTCATATTTATAATTTCTTTCTAATTCTACCTTCCCAACACTACCCCTTTTTCTTTCCTGTACAGATGCTAAGGCTGTGATTGTCTGCTGATGCCTCAATGGTAGTGCTCAAATCTCTTGCTTTTATGCATTCAGCAAAGATCCCTCCAGCTCTTCAGGCAGACTTTTTTTGTCTCTCTCCTTTGTCTCTTTCAGCTGCCACTGAATGCCTTTTTTTGCACATCCAACACTCCAACTTTTGTGTCCTCTAAAATCATACATTCATGGTTATTTTGTTCTGTTTTTCAAGAGCACATTTACAAGGAGATCTTGACCTTCAGTCCCATTGCACGGAAGGATTCAAAGAAGAGAAGTGGGATGTCATTATAGCGATGGGTGCAGCTGTATCTGGGACTCAGTTCTTCTTGATGACACCAAATTCATACCACATTGCATTGCTGGTTGCCAACTTTTGGCCTGTGGAACCTCTCTTCATGTGCCAACATAAGGATGACACCATGCCGTTGGCACTGGACTTTGTTCTACTAAAGGGGAAGCTCCTCAGACAATTTCCAAAGTAAAAGACAAATATATTCTTGTTGAAACTTTAAGTGGGAGAATTTTATCTGGTGGTTGGTTTTTGTTTTTTCCCCCTGTATTTCTCCACTTGTGAGAGGAGGGGTTTCATTCTTTCTAATTAGTCTTTTCAAGCACAGGGTTTAGTACATTAATTATGGATGAGGCAAAGGAAAAGGTAAAATTGACTGGGAAGTGAGTCCTAAGCAAAAGGATCAGAAATACTGAATGTCAGCTTAGCAAAACCTTAACCAGTCTCACTCTGGCTGTGTCCTGATTCCCTGGGCAGTCACAGAGCACCCAGCAGAGCAAAGCTGCTGGGATGGTGTCAGCTCCAGGGCACCAGGGGATCAGCCTGTGTTCAGAGCAGCTACAAACTTATCTTCTCATCCTATACACACAATTCTGCTCAGATGCTTCCCCTCCAAAGAGCCACTGCCTCTTTTTTTTAATTTTTCCCCTGCTTATTTAATTTCCTGGGATTTGATCAGTGCTGTCTCATCCTCACTGCTGGCAGCAAACACAGCCTGGGAATTCAAGGCCACTTCCCATAGTGACAGACTGGGAGTCACAAGCAGCTGCACAAAAGAAATTAGTTTGAGCATGGATCTGCAGGAAGTTTTCCAGCCTCTGCTGAAACTGAAGTATCTGCAGATCCATGGCTTATCAATACAGTCACTTGATAGTGCAGGTGCAGCTGCTCATTGTGATAACACCTTTGGACTGCAACACCTATGGTGATCAGGCAGGTTCAGCCAATCATTCCAAAGTCCATCCCAAGGGACATGTGCCAAGAGCCAAGTTCCTACTCTGTATCAGAGCTCAGAGTCCCCAGGACTAGAGAAAGATATTGAGAAGATATTTGACCTCTGTAATACATACAGTGGTTCTCAACTCCCCCCCTCTTCTGTAGCTCCTGACTTATTTTGGTTTGGTTTAGCCAGGCTGTTTTCAGTACTCTCTAATTTTCTTCTTAAGTAATGGCCAGTTTTGCAGCCCACAAGTAAAGGAAAATTGCAACATTTCCATAATTTTCTGATCTCTCCACTGGGAACTGGACACAATGATGTCATGTTGATTGGCTGCCTCCCTGTTGCAGCTCATGGCATGCAGCACTGGGGATGACCCTGCAGTGACTGCAGCTTTTTGATAGGATGGTGTTGATGTTTGCTTGCTGTAGCTGCGCAGATGGTCCATGATGATAAGGTGAGGTTTCTTTTGGTATCTGTCTGAGTCATGTAAAAGCCCTTCGCTTCACTCCTAGGTAGGGACAGTGAGCATAGAACTGTTGTCATGTGTCCTCAATTCCCTGGAAATTCAGTGTTTTCTTAAGCAGCACACTTGTAAAGAGCTAGGCTGGGGGATATGCAGTAATGTTCTGTTGACTTTGTCCTGAAAAACACAGCTTGATGAGATTTAGGCTTCATCTTTTCCTCTTGCTAAGGCAGAAGGGAGTTTTAACTGCATCTGTCAAACTGCAGCTGGAACACTGTCCTTTTGAACCTGACCCGGCTGCCACGTGCATAATCTCGAGCAGAGGTTGGAGAGAAGCTCTCTCCAGCTGCCATTAACATCTTGGAGAGCTGCAGATGTTCAGAACTGCCTGTGCCAGGGTAAAATGAGGCTCGGTGCTTTGCAGTGCAGGGTCACTGTCCAGGTGTTGGTGAGGGTTAGGGTTAAGGTTGGTGAGTGCACAGGGAGATGTTTCAGGGCTGTGGGTGGAGCAGGCTGCCCTCCTGATGATATGAAACCCTGGACATGGAGAGGCAGGTAAGTCTAAAAAGCTTGGTCTTGTAGACAAATTTGAGTACATCTATGGAGACCTTTAGAGAGCTTTCTTTCAGAAAGTCATTGCTAAAGTCAAAGTTATCTGTTAAGGCAAAAGTTCCATACAGACAGAGCTCATGAACCACTGTAAATGGGGATGCAGGGTATTTGTTAATCATCTTGCCCTCCTTCACAAGGGGATAGGGAGACCTGAAGTTTTCTGTCTCAGCTGACGGAGTTGAGGGAGAAAACATCTTCACAATAAAGGAATGTACTGAGCAGTCTGCTAGTTGTTGAAAAGGAACTTGGATGGTTTTAAAGAATAATTTAAAACGCCCCTTGGGAATTGTCTGTCTGAGCATGAAGAGGCACTGGGGACATGTAATACAAATAGGTGTGAGAAGAACAGTTGTGAGCATAACTGAGTAGGGTACATAGATTTTGCAAATATCAGTCTCACTTGTTTTAGGGATAGCACATAAAGGTTCTTCAGCATCATTCTTTCTGCTGAGTATACATCCAGTTTCAGGGATTGGGTTTCTGGGTTTCTCAGTAGGTTTATACTTACCCTGAGTGCTCTGAAATTGCAAGAGCAATCCCAACAGCTGCTTTGTGGGCTCCATCCTCTGGTTTCATTCATTCACCCACCAACCCCATACAGTGACAGAACACTGTGCAAAAGGACTACCCAATACCCCAACAAACATGGGGACCAGGTGCTCTGTAAGCCCAGGAACCCTGGAGGTGTGTGTGTCTTTGGTTTTTGTGGTATGTATCATCCCAGAACTCAAAACAGACAGTAGAAAATGTAGCAGGTTGGTAGTGGAAAGAGTATCTGTATAGACCAACCATCCCAATGCTCCCGTGGCATCTGAGGACCTGTTTCAATGAACAAATGAGCTACCAGAAGGGAGAGGTGGGAGGAAATCCTACTGACATTTCCTGAAAGGAGTTTGAAGGACACCTGCTTGACAGAGCCAGTGACTCAGGCCAAGGCTGGAATCCTTCAAAATCAGCACCAGAACTGAGAGGGGGTGTGTGACCCTGACAGACACTGTGAGTCAAAGGAGAAATTACCTCATGCAGAGGTGCAGGCAGTGCCTGGTGGATGACTCACACTGACACATAATTCATGGACATTCCTTTCATTGCAAGTATAGTTTACATACTTAAAAATACAAAACCGAGTGATAAAGATTCCTCAGCCATTAAGTGGTCCAAAATTCCACAAATCAAGCCAGCCAAAAATATATTTTCTGTTTGTATGATAAAAATTTACACAGATATATGGATGGAATTTTTGTGCCTGTCTCAGATTATATACAGATGTCTAACTTCGAATACTATTTACTTGCTAGTCTTACATTCATTTCTGACTTCCAAGCATCTCTTTATAATTTGGAAAATAAAGCCTTCAGAAACAATCTTTCTCTGTAAGTTTATTTTGACAGTTAATTAGGTCTGTGAAGTTGCAACTTTATGGGGCCTATTTGTTAGGTAATGGCACATGTAAGTGGGAAAGAAAAGCAGATGAAGGAACAATCATTTTATTTTCTTAAGAGATGCCACAAAACTAGAGGATTTTTAAAGGGAGATAGTAGTAGTTGTGTTTTGGATACCACCTAGAAACCTTTCAGTGCATAATTTTGAAAATTTCCACAGCCTCTTAGAAAACTACATATTTTATTTATGTAGGAAAAAGATATATGAAATGTTTTCAAGTTTAACATTTTCACATTCTAGGTAGCAGACTAAACAAATAATGTTCATGTTTTAAGTATGTGATAATGGGAAAGAAGGAAAACTAGAAAATTACAAAAAAATAGAAAAAATAAAAAATTATAAACATGTCTGAGAACTCTAGTGAGATTCTGTACAAAGGATGGTAATAACTTTTCATATTCCCATGTCTTTCTGTTGCCTGAGCAACCAGGGAAAGCGTTCCTAATCCTCTGCATTTTTCCCTGTATCATGGGTCAGCAGAGTGTTGGCTGGAAACGTGATTATGGCTGTTTTTCTTTTCACAGCTGAGAGAAACAAGACATTAAAGATTGAATGAAGACCAGAATAGCCAGTACTAATTTGCTTTCCCCCCACAGAACAGACACTCGCTGCACTAATTGTACTTACCATGGAATCATTCAGGTTGGGAAAGGCCATTAAGATCATTGAGACCAAATCCACACTGAAAATGTCAGAGTTTCCAAGTGAATGTGGTTTAGGGGATGTTTTGCCTGATTTCTCTCTACAAGGCCATTTTTTGAGCACATAAGCTTACACGGCTTTTAATGTGATGTTCAGCTGGTGCTGGCTCACAGCTGATTCAGTCAGCTCTCCTTTTTTGTTGGAATGCACTCCATTAAATAATACTGCATTAGTATAACTGCAACCCTCTTTGATTTGCTGTTACATAAAAGTGAGCTAACTTCTTTTAGCCAAGTTTGGCTGGAAAAATAAAAATTCTCCTGCCATAAACCATCATTTCAGATCTGTTTTCAGAACATTTCATCCCCCCCCCAAAAAATGCTTTAACGTTAGAAGACATTGAGATAAAAAACATAAGGACCTCTGAGGAAGTAGTGCTGCGTGCTTGTGTAACCTCTCTGATGTTAGTGAGGCTGAAGAGGTTTATAAATATACATATATAAAATTCCAGTGAAAATAAATGGCAACTGAGGCTAATCACTTGAGATACCAGGTTTTAACCTTTAACCCAAAGAACCTGATTAGCAATTGATCTAATTTCAGCAATTCTGAAGAAAATTGCAGCAGAACAAACAGCCTAAGAGAGATACAAACGTAACTCAGTTTTGAGGCTTAGTAAATCAACAAAGAAAAAGGTCAGCTCTCAATTCTAAATGATAATTGTCTTCCCTTTTAAAGTACATCTTATATGCTTGAATAAACATGGGGAAAATAGTAATATGAAGGTGCCCAACTCTGAAGTGTCTTGGCTGCTGTTTTCGTTTGAAGCAACATCACTAATTTTGCACTTGTACCCTTTGAAAACTGGGACAGCAAAGAAATTGAATTAAGATCTGCCTCTGGGATTTGAGAGAAGTTCAGAATGTTTTTTTCAAATAACACATTAGTTCCACAGCTTTGATATAAAACTAAATTATTAATAACTTGACGTTGTAACACATGGCCCTCAGTCATCAGAGATGTCTGGACATCTCTGTGCACAAGTCATCCCACTGTTCTTAATAGGGAACCTAATATGATTATAAGAAACTAATTTCAGTGCAAATTTAAGGGTATAAAGTTTCAAAACTGAGGTCAAAAATGCAAGAGTTTGCAGAAGTCTGTCATACTAAAAAAAAAAGTAAAAAAAAAAAAAATCAAGTCAAACACAGTTTAAACTCCCACATAAAGAAGGAAAAAATCACAGACTGGCTTGGGTTGGAGGGGACTGAACATCTATGTGTAGCCCCTTGCTGTGGAATACCTTTCACTAGAGCAGGTTACTCAGAGCTCCATCCAACCTGGCCTTTAACAATTCCAGGAATGTGGCAGCGACAGCTTCCCTGGACAACCTGCCTCACCAGTGTCACAGAGAAGGATTTTTACCCTATTACCTAATCTAAACCTCCTTTTAGTCTGAAACCATTCCCCCTTGCCCTGTTGTCACTACATGCTCTTGTAAAAAGTCTCTCTTCATCCTTATTGTAGGCTCCTTTCAGATACTGAAGGGCTGCAATTAGGTCACCCCAAAGTTTCTTTTTTCCAGGCTGAACAAACACAGCTCTTTTTGCCTTTGAAGTTGCACATCAATTATTGAAATTATTTTATTTACTGTTTAACCAGGAAGCAAATGCAGCTACAGATTGGTTTAGGGCTTCTTTTATCCTTCAAGGCTGGGACTATGCTGTTATACAGTAGGGTGAGATCCTTTGTAAATCAGTGAGAGTATTGGGACTTCATTTCTAAATCCTTGGTATATTATTTTTCAAGACAAGAATAGCTTATTTTTTTCCAAGTTTTGATTTGTAAATAGTATATATGTAACAAAGTATACATCATATATACATAGTATATACTTCAAAGGTGATATGTAAAGATTGTTCAGCAGTAAGTAAAATGTTTCCCTTTGCTTTTAAAACTGCAACAAGCTCTGGGGTCCAACCTGAGTACTTGGCAAAACAGACTGTCACAGACTGGCTGTTCTCAGATTCTGTGGCTAACATACGTTGAGAGACAAAAGATCTCCAGTTGGACTGTAAATGAGGGAAAACAGCATTCATTGCTTCCTTCTAAAACAGTTAATTCTATAAATTCAGATGGTGATATTATGCAATATCCTGCAAAGTGGGAGGTGGAACACACATATGCTCAACTATGTGGCATGCTCTATAAAAAGTAAGAGTGGGAGCCTCTGCAATTCCTATCTCAATTCTTATATCAGTTGCTAACTTAACTTCTTCCTTGTTCAATCCCCTCAGTCCCTCTCTCACTGTCCCTCCACCCTGTCACACCTCTGCATGTGAAGAGGCCATCTGGACCTGAAATATTGGTCTATAAAATAAATACAGGCTCTTGCTATTTACATTGTTTAATGTTGCTTGTTAAGGCTAACAGTGGCAGGCAAAGGTTCTCTGGGAGTGTAGACGGGTTGGACTTTGGCACCTGGAAATGCTCCAGGCTGTTTCCTGGGACCCCACACCTCCTGCAAAAAAAAAAGTGGGCTGCAAAATGAAGACACCCCAAATGAGCTTGGGACAAAAATCCCACCCGTTGCCTGACGGCTCGCGGCTGTGAAATACCGGCCTGGGATGGGCCCGCACGGCTGCACCCGAGCTCCCACACCTCAACCCCGCGGATGTGGGGGACAGGACAGGAGCAGGGGTAGCCCGCTCCGGCCACCGGGAGGCCGTGGCTCCCCGGTGCTGCCTCGTCAGCCATGGAGGGGGACACGGGCAGCGGCGGCCCCCGCCTAAGTCATGAGGGCAGCGCGGAGGGACCCCCCGCCCTCCCGTCACCACCAGCCCCCGGGGCCTCCCGCTCGGCGCGGCCCGGCTGTGGGAAGGCATCGGGGAGGGGCGGGCGGTGCCTGCCCGCGGTGGGAGCGGAGCGCGGAGCCCCCTCCCCCGCCTGGCCGCTGGCTGCCGCCTCTCCCCGCCGCTCGGCCGGCCCGCGCTGCCGCCTCCATCTTG